>NW_022720748.1:11570-16552 GCF_011630105.1 Anneissia japonica | reverse complement strand
ATCACAAACCTTGTGTCATCTTCGCCTTAAGAGTACCATGGCAATAAATATGTGGAAACATTTCTTTCCACAATTATACTCCAGTTATGCAACTAAAGAAATAGGCCTAGCAAGTTGGGTGATTTTCTCCGGCTTATGAATATAACAGAAGCATGAAAAGGCTTTTAAAATGTACCGCATGCAATTATCAATGTATTTGTTGATTTTGCAATACTGTTCTCTATAGCCTTTTTTTTAATGGGTACATAGATACATAATTAGGTTTAAATAATCCATATTGGCATGTTATTAAATTTAGAAAACCGGTTTCAATCAATATTTTAAGCTTTTGTAAATTCCTTTCATTTAATTTTGTATTTAGTACCAGGCCCTTTCACCCTTAGCATACTGTTTATACATTTGTTGATAATTATGAATGGTCCATACTGTGCAGGGTTATCCACCTTATGTTTTGGAATTTCTTTTTTGAGTCTTTCACATCTATTAAATTCGTGTAAAGTTAAATCTAATACTGTACTGTAATAGTATATAAAAATATATAAAACTTTTCTTTCATCTACCCTTATCAATATCGCTTACAGTACCTTGATGTTATTTAATATATTTATAATATTTTATATAGGCCTGCAATTTACTGTAAATACAGCTATTATATATTGTAAAATTATTTTTATAAATCTTTATATGTTTGCACAATACCACTAGTGCTACATCGTGTGACTTCATAATGCTAGTAAAATTCAATGCAGTTTATTCTTTTAAGATATTGAATCCCGTTTTTTTTTTCTACTTTTAGAAGATGCAATGCAAACATTATTTTAGTTTGGTTGTTTGACCTGTTATATATATGTTTAATATGTGTTAAATAAAGATCTTGAGAATGAATACATTTTGTTGGGATTTCTGTACAGTGGGTTCAAACATTTCATGTTTCCTGCCATGAACTACCAAAACACATTTGTACATTACAATCATCTTGTAGGCCTATGATTTTTTATTTTTACACTTCTTTTTTGATTCGTGAAAACAATTTTTTAGTGATCGAACGATATAAAAAAATTATATCAGCGTTATTTTCAAGAGAAGTGCTGTAAATTTCTATGAAAATTAATTTTATCAGCGTTATTTTCTTTCCTATAGAAAATATAATATATCAGCATTATTTCTATAGAAATTCTGTACATTTCTATAGAGAATAATACAGTTCGTGAAAATATATTATATAAGCAATAATTTCTATAGAAATGCTGTTATTTTCCATAGAGATTTATATAATTTTCTATAGAAAAAATTATATCTGCAATAATTTCTATAGAAATGCTGTTCTTTTCTATAAAAGTATTGTGAATTTCTATAGAAAATAATAGTTTTCTATAGAAAAGAAATTATAACAGCCTTACTTTCTATAGAAATGCTGTTCTTTTCTATAGAGGTATTGTGAATTTCTATAGAAAATAATAGTTTTCTATAGGAAAGAAATTATAACAGCGTTACTTTCTATAGATTTGCTGTTATTTTCCATAGAGATTTACAAAGTTTTCTATAGAAAAAATTATATATTTGCAATAATTTCTATAGAAATGCTGTTCTTTTCTATAGAAGTATTGTCAATTTCAATAGAAAATAATAGTTTTCTATAGAAAAGAAATTATAACGGCGTTACTCTCTATAGAAACACTTGTTATTTTCTATAGAAATGCTGTTAATTTCTATAGATTCTTTAGAAATTGTATAGAAATCCTTTAGAAATTTTATAGAAATCCTTTAGAAATTGTATAAAAATTCTTTAGAGATTGTATAGAACTTATATAAAATTTTCTATAGATACTCTATAGAATACTATATAGAAAATCTATAGAATTTTCTTTATAGAATTCTATAGAAAATTTTTGTATGGGATTTACTAGGCCTAAATAATAATCGCCCAAGGGGAATATCTTTTGTGTTATTTCCCCTTAACGTCGTTTTTTTAATTGTTCTCTAATTCCTCCATTGTCTAAGTTCCCCTTAAGGTACAGGTAATAATAATTAATAATAATCATTTCAGCATTAATTACCTTGGCCTAAGGCTTGTAATGAAGAACCTACAGATACTATTTACTAGGCCTATAATAACTAGCCCAAGGGGAATATCGTTTGTGTTATTTCCCCTTTGTCTAAGTTCCCCTTAACGTACAGGTAATAATAATAATAATAATAATAATAATATTATTTTTGGGCATTACATGTAATTAACTTGGTCTAGCCTTGTAATCAAGAACCTGCCGATTACTATGCCTAATATTAATAACTAGCTCATTTTTACATTCATTTGGTGCTCTGCCATTTTGGCGGGTCTTATGACATCCAGTATTTTAGAGCTGCCTATTCTCAGCTCTTCTCTTAATTTGAAAATAACTGTCATTCTGTTTCTTTTGATCAGTGATGAAGAAAAATGCGCTTTTCCTTACTCTTTGTGCTTTTCCCAGAAAGCGTTTTTAGTAGGCCTAGGTAATTATGCAAAACCCAGGCCTAACTAAAAAATTAAAATTGTCATAGTATGTAACTCAAGTTAAAATAACACTTTTCATTACTCGTGCAGCTTAATCAAATATTATATGTCATTTTAAACGACCCATTGGTATTAACATGGTAACATCGATGTATTTTTTAAAATTAGACAGCGACGTTCTCTCAGAAGTTTTTCTGTAGACGTTTATCTGTTGATGACTTTTTGACCTCCTAAATTCTGCAATGAGATTTTCGGGTCGATTCAGCCGAGACGGCCCGAGTGGAGTTTCATGTAAATGTTTCGTACGGAAAAAAAAATCGCATCCAGTTCTATATATCTGCTGCTCCCCTTGTGTTTTAAAAGAGTAGGCCTACTCTCTTTCAGAAGAGACGTTTAAGGCATATCAGTCAGTTGTATGAGAGAAGGTGACTGGGGTTAGATCTGTGAGAATACCGTTTAGATCTTCGTGGTCTAATGGTATGATACTCGCCTTCATAGCGAGAGGTTGCAGGTTGGAATCGCATCGGACACTTTTGACATACAATTGAATTAAGGAACTTCTTGTTGAAAGGCTAGGGATAGGATTAGAATATTTCGTTGTGAGTCAAAGGACAACCCAGTAAGCTCGAAGACTTGTTTCCAGTGGAGTCGTGTGATTTGGGCAATACGCCGGGAGACAATCCCCTACTATTTTCCGAAGAGTGTACTGCGTTGCACATGATTATGTTGCACACGGGACCAACGGCTTAAACGTCTCATCCGAAAGACGGTGCGCTATTGTAACTTGTATTTCAGCTCTCCAGCTAAAACAAAATCATAGCAAAGACGGGAATTGAACTGGGGACATAGCGATCTCCAAGGTTTCAGCTCACACACCAGTTTACCCGACTGAGCCATGCTGCTATGCTTTAAATCAATCCAATCCAAACAGAAAGAGATCAGAAAAAAAAAAAGATTTCGCTGATTTACCTATATTTTACTAAAAGAGGATTAATCAGCCGATTTAACTGTCTGTAAAATATCATAGAGACCTGTTACACAAGTGGCCGTTAATTCAAATTTTAATTGCAATTATATAAACTATTTAATACACAGGGTAAATTCATATTCATATACTGTTTTGAAAACGAATTTTTACACTCTGAACATTGAAGAAAATGTGGGCCCTTGTTATTATTTATTTGTTTTTTGGGTATTTTAGCGCCTTTTCCTGTAGGTTTACAAACCCGGTCATTGAGTTTACAGGAATTATTGTTGCTGCAATAATTGCAGTAGCAGACAACCCCATCAGGTACCCATAAAATACTGACTTATTTGTGATTTTCACCGCCCGACACCGATCATTGTAAAAAGTAACGTTAAAACCCAGAAGTGGTGTAAAAACAGTGCTTGGAGGTTTTTGGATGGTCATTGCAAACATCAAAGTTTGGGTGCGGCAATTGGTGTTATATCGAAAATTTATTTTGGCCCTCCGACCGATTTTCATGCCCACCCCTGCTTTAAAGAATGATAAGATACGGCCCTCCGAAAAAGCGAACATATTTTCGCACAAAGCTTCTGGGATATATATATTTGGGGGGGGGGGGCACATAACATTCTAATAAAATATACTACCCAAATTTCAATGGTATTTCTTGAAAGAGGGGACAAATTTCAGTCTATGTAGCAATTTTCAACTGTTTATCTTCATTATTTCCAGAGATATACTTCGTAAAAACCGTACAAAGTTAAAGGAGCCATTTCCGGCATTAAAAAGTGTCATAACTTAAAGGCCGCTTGGAAATTGAAGCTGAAATTTTAAATTCTTTCTTTTAACATATCAAGGTATTTTTAGAGTTCTTTTTTTTCAGGAAAATCCAAGGGGGGTCACATGGGCATGGTGGTTGATTTGTGCCGGAATGACCCACAAGCAAAATGCACAACAAGAGATAGAAACACCGACCGCGAGGTTGGAAAACAAAACCGTTTCCGCTTTCTTTTTTGGCGATATCAGGCTCCTCGTCCAGTCGGGGAAAATCTCTGGCACTAGTATTTTTTAACTACAGTACTTAGTACTTGAGAGTGGATTTTTTTGTGCTCGGAAAATTGTCTAGTTGTAAGGTAGAAAGGCCTGGGATGCAAGCTGTTATACCCTCACACTACCCCCTTATACTACTGCATCCCCTCATTTCTACAAAACAAGGTCTATCATAGTTGATGTTGAAAACAAACATATTGAATACAATTGGATGTACACATTTATGTCGGCCCGCTAGCATTATTTTTTTCCTATACACTTAAGGCAGGAATTACTGAGGGTGCTATTCTAGCTCAGTTACGTGAACTGATAGACATGAATATGCATGCAGACTTCCCCTCGCGAGTCGCGACGAGTCGCGAAAGTACGAAAGCCTATTCGTGCCACTTAAGTATATAAAATCATCAAAATGTAATCCGAAATAACGGATTAGTAATCCGTTATTTCGAATTAGTAACTCGTTATTTCGGATTA
>NW_022720748.1:7717-11404 GCF_011630105.1 Anneissia japonica | reverse complement strand
TTTCGAGTTAGTAATCCGAAATAACGAATTACTAATTCGAAATAACGAATTACTAATTCGAAATAACGAATTAATAATTCGAAATAACGAAATAACAATTACTAATTCGAAATTTCGGATTAGTAATCCGAAATAACGAGTTACTATGTCTAGACACTGTTTACGTACAGGTGGTCTTTGAAAGTTTTATAAAAAGCAGCGTCTTCTGGTCGGTTATTTGAGTAATGCAGTAATGTAAATTACAGTATAGCATAGGCCTACATACAATATACCAGGGAATTGTTTTCGAAAAAAAAGTCTATGTACAGTATCTATATTATAAATTGAGTATTAAGGCCTTTGTTTGTGCTGATTTGCAGTCCAGGCGCGTGCATAGTTCTGGAAGAAATATATCGTAGTTCCATTCTTTTAAGTCTTACAATTACTGGCATATTTTGAGTTACTATTTATGTCTATCAAATATCATAAAAAAACAATTTTACAATAACACGAGTCTACAAAATATTGGACGAGGACTTGTCACGCTACAAAAGCAACACATGTGAGAATTCATTATTCAAACTACGTTCGTATAGTACGGTGAAAGTAGCAACAGACTGTTCATGTGGTAGGTAAGTGGAACGTGCCACTTCAGTGATTGCGGTTGATACAAATGCGTGTATGTTAACTAACTAAATATAAAATGTATTATAAACTGACTATGTTAATCATAAAATAAGTGAATATGTGACGAATAAGGAATGTCTACAGACTACATTAATCACAACATTTTAGCAACTGTGTCCGAAGTACTCGTAGTTTGTCTTGGTATTCGACGAATACCTAGAGGTATGATGCCAGGCTAGTGATCTGGAGATCGTGGGTTCGAGTCCCACCCGAGAACAACTTGCGATTTTTTGGCAGTTGTTTTCAAACGTACTGAGTATTCGGTACATTTCCACGTCAGGTAGGGCAAAATTACACCTACAGACATTATTACAGTTATTATTACAATTATAGTCCATTAATTTTCACACTGACATTATTATAGTCCATTAATTTTCACACTGTCTTAACTACTGTTTCGTGTGGGAACGAAATGAGCACCCTCTCTTGTTAGCTGTCTCACATTTCTGTGGTTTTCTTTTCGCGCTCCGATAACACACAGCAAATTATTTTTCGTAGAGAGAGAGAATTGCGTTCGAAAATTCTGTAGTGTAGTTATTTGAGAAAGTTAAGACGGTTGTTCTATGAGTATTGAGCAGTTCAACCGGTAAGTTAAACATCATTGTAGAACGGATCATAATTTATCTTAAAACACTGCGTATTAATTTACTTTTGTGGTACAGTATTTTAAGAGTAGTGCATTTTATATATGCGGAGTGATATTTGCAGTGTTATGAGGCTTATTTGAGACTCGCATTTTAAGTTAGTGTAAGTTACAGTATAATCAAGTTGATCCCTGAAAGTGTTTTATCTCTAGTGGTTACCAGAGTAACCATGGTTACATGTAATACAATAGAGCAGCTGCATTGGTATGAGTTGAGAATCGCATTATTTCGGGTTTTCTTCATGAAGGTCTACGAGAGGAATACAGTAACAATATGTTTAAATTACTTAAGGTATTTCTTTTTGAGTTTCATCGATACATATGGCATAATTCAAATAAATATTATCATTATTATTACTTATTAATATAAGAGAAACACTGCTATTTTCAACATTATTTGATAATGCTTTGTATTTGTCATTAGGTTAATTGATATTTCAACATTCAGGCTGTCATCTGAGTAGAGTATACCGAGTTGAGTTAAGTTGTAATTTGAATCTTGGATGTCAAAAAGTGTGAGTTTAGTACTGATTATATGAGTTAAAAGTATTGAGAATTAATTAGTTATAATTACGAGATTGAGAATTAATTAGTTTATCATTACGCTAATCTATTATCGCGTTAAAAAGTTTGAGCATCTTGAGTTATGTAGTTTCTTGTATTTTGTATTCGATAGGTTCGAACGACTTGTTGGGACACAATAAACTTTCAGATCAAACATAACAGCTTTTGAGTTTTTGTCAGCTTGAATACCAAAACAATTACTAAGGACTATTTAACAGATATCGGCCTACTTCTTGGTGTTCGTCCACGCATAAGCACTGTAGCTCACTCACATATACACCACTGAACTCTGTTTCGCGAGGTAGAGGTCTAGTATGCATATTTATGCAAACAGTTCACCTAACTGACCTAAAATAGCGTCCTCTGTAATTTCTGCCTTAAGTGTATGGGGGGGGGGGAAATAAGGCGGCCCGCTACCAGTCTTAACGGATTTAAGCTGGACACCAGCTTAAAAAGGATAGAATAACCGTGATATATGGCATTGATTTTATTTATGTTTTTCAACTGATTTTAAACAGTGAATTATTACAAACATAATCTTAGGCCTCTTCGATCGGCTTCTTTGCAAAGTGCGATCATTGCGAATTACAAAAAAAAATCTATTTAGTGAGACCGTTCTTGATCTTATTGGCGATTTAGAAGTTCAGTAAATCGAAGTTATAAATGTTTTATATTTAATCAGCTGTGGGGTAAATTCACATATCTCATGACGAGATTTTAGCCCACTCTCTGAGAGAGAGGACTTATATATGATGATTCTGAGCGAATTTTTAAGTCATTTGTTTTTCTATCTCTTCCTTCGTTTGTGACGCGATTAGGCCGATCTTGCAATAATATGGAAGATAAGGCCTGGGGAATTTAAAGTATGAAGAGTTTTTGCGAAAATATTGTCGGGAAATATGTGAAAAACGTTTTTATATCATACCTCTTAACACTAAGGTGGGTTTCCTATGAAAGCGTGTTCGTCATTGATCAGATTACAAATCGGCTGTATATTCCACATTGTGTTTATCAACCAATCACGGCCTGGAATGGTAACCTTTGCGGCTAATAAATGCGCCTGCACGAGTCTAGTTGGTAGCGAAGAATGAGCCGTTTTTTTGGTGCTTGCAAGGGTGGGTGGTCTCTCCTCTGAGAGATCATGGATAAACAATGTACTGTAATGCAGGCTGGCCTAGAGCTAGAGGAAGATGAACTATAGGCTGGCTGGGTAGTACGTGTGTGTAATAGATTAGATAACAGGAAATGTAGGCTACAAATTGCTTTTATGTGTATTAAACCACATAATATTCAAATTAGTAGCGATGAGTGTATGTGTGTAGCACATTTCGTGTCAATGTACTATAATGCAGGCTGGCCTGATGAATAAGAATAGGCTGGCTGGGTACGTACGTGTGTGTAGGCCTATGTCCTAGTCTAGATCAGATACTACAGGAAATAAATGTAGGCTACAAGTTGCTTTTATGTGTATTAAACCACACATTCAAATCAGTCAGTAGCGATGAGTGTATGTACAGCACATTTCGTGTTGCCGCACTGTGGTGTGGTTGATGTCGAGGACGTTGCCGTTAGATACATGATACTATGGCAAGGTCCCACAAGGAATTTTTGTTCTATGGAGACGGTAGCTTTTCAGCATTGCTCTAGGATGATTTTCCTTTACATATGAATTTTTTAGCATTTCGTACTATACACTTGGCTATCCGTAGCCAAACACATAGGCCTAGGTATACGTAATATATTAGATCATATGTTAATTACATAAATTGTAGGCCGACAGTCGTATTTAATGGGGGCGGAGTGGATTTCTTTTT
>NW_022720748.1:0-7604 GCF_011630105.1 Anneissia japonica | reverse complement strand
TATGTGTATATATGTGTATATATATATGTGTATATATGTATGTGTGTATATATATGTGTGTATATGTATGTATATACATGTGTGTATATATGTGTATATGTAATATATGTATATGTTTACTATATAACTTTAAAACAAAATTTAATGACAAAAAAGAAGATCGACGTTTCGTGTCCATCATGGACACATTCTCAAGATCAAGTAAACAACAATATGACAAACCTAAGGAGGCAACATGGATTAAAAAATTACAAGATTAAAACCTACTGTGTTAATTGTTCCTAGCTACAGTAGTTGGAGCCATGATACTGATAAGCTCCATGAAAAAATAACAACAACAACAACAATAATAATAATAATAATAATAATAATAATAATAATAATAATAATAATAATAATAGTAAATAGCACAATCATCATCATCATTTTTATTATCCCATAGCACCTTTATATCTAAATTTGCGCGTCTACAACTAATTTTTTGCAATAAATTTTGAGTACTCACTGCGAGGTAGTGCCTACAACTTCAGGAAGAGATGGAGATGTTGTAACGACAGAATATCAATACAAGAGATTTATATATATTTACCACCTAAAAGCCACACCCCAGGCATGCGCACTTTGAATTCACTAAAAACATTCTATTATGATGTCATGTAATATCTTATTGAGCAACTAACCAGCAACAACAGGTGCGTATACCGAAATTGGAATTTCCAATCTGCATTGAAAGCTATAACAACATTCAATCGATGTGGAAATTTCCACAAGCTAATATTATAGTCTGTTGTCTATTGGTGGAATGATTATTTAAAGAAACTATTTACTTTAAAGCGCTTTAGTAGGTACATAATTTAGTAGAAAATAAATGTTAAAACTTAATAAATAGGCATACTATAAAACCTCGAATAGCCCTAGGCTATATTTGCGAAATTTATAGACTTTTCGAGATGGGCTTCTTTTTGAGACCACTTTTGCAAATTAAAGAGGGGGAGGGGAGGGGCTTCTTTTCAAAATTAATGCTGTAAATTTTCGGAATTAATATTATAAATCAATAAATAAGGCCACTGTAACATCAATCTGTACCATAAGAGTGTATTAACCGTCATTAAATCACCTAAACTACTGTATAAACCAAGCGTGTTACTGTTTTTAACTTACTTTGGGCGTATTCAGATCAAGAACACATTTTATAAGAACAATGAGGCTGAAGGCTTAAAAATTAAGAACAAAAAAGGAACATGTAGCAGTACTACCAACTGTAAATTTGTATATAGGATCTGTGTGTAAATAATACCTTGCATTTTTAACTAATATCCCAACTTCATGGGTTATACACCAAGCTTAGGAAGGTCATTTACCTTAAGGTCTTAATTCCTCCATGTATAAAAATTCGAGGGGGTTCGCTAGAAAACAGGGGGGTTCGCTAGAAAAGGGGGGCCGAACCATTAACCCCCCCCCCCCCCTGGCTACGGGCCTGGTGCATACTGCCGTACAATTAAATAATTTTTTGTTTAAAAGGTGTGTAAACTAACAACAAAATAAGAACATTTTGAGCCTGAATTCGGCCAAAAAATAAGAACACTGAGCCTGGGCAAAATTTTACTGGTTCTTATAAAAAAAAAAAAGTGTACACGGCATAAAATGTTTTCGTAACATTATGTTCTCGGCACATGTTCACATACCACACCGAACGAAAATGTTTTCGAAACACGATCGTTGAGATTATAAAATTACTATACAGTGTAGCCTATAAACTGTATCTCAAAAAGAAGCCTATGGGCCTTTTTTTTAGAGTAATTTTGCCTAATACAACAATATGAGACCATCAGACCTTGGAAGATAGAGCGTGCCCAATGGAATTCAGAAACAAGAGTAGGCCTATATGGAGCATTTAGAGCATATGCAATACTGCACCAGATAGGGCCTACTGCACATTTTATCATTCATGCAACGACAACCACGGGCTTTCTGTCCTATTCCTACGTTTAGCTTCTGGTCCTTCGGAAAAGGAATGAATAATGTTAAATATTTGATTACTGTACTGAATTATTGTGTGGCGGAATTAAGCTATTATTAAGCAACCTACCTGTTGAAGAGAGATGGAGCTCAGCACTGATCATTCGATTCGCGTTCGCGCTCATTCATCTGAAACGTTCCAAAATCAACCTCACGTGTCGCTATAAATTAGGCTATCCTGTTTCAATAACAGGCTAGAGGCGCCAACAACTCGTACATTACCTGGAGCCTGGCCATTTTTACAACCAAATTATGAATATACAACAGTGGTTAATATACAGGATACAGGTTTGTTTCTTTAGCACACTAGTTGTCTGTTGCAATCCTGTGTTAGGTAGGCCCTATTATATTATACAAAATTTGTTTTTCTTAAGATAAATTAATATATATTAAACAGACATTAAAAAAATATTCGTCTTGTCCTCAAGGGGTTTTTAGCAATTATTCATTCCATGGAGGAAAGAAACTTTCCTTAATAGTCCATCAACTCCAGTCCTCCAATAATCAGCGATAACTAGAGCACTGTGATAATTAATTGCAGAGTGTGATAACACAATGTAAATATAAAGATACTGTACAATAAAAAGTGTCAAGATATACAGAGCATATTGTACCCTGTGCTTTCATAACACATGTATAATTTATTTAGCCCACATCTTCGTTTTATTTTTATGTTTTTCACAATACCCGAAAACTCGTAAAAATATAATAGGGTCATAGCGGGGCCCATAGTCTTGTTATTCATATTGTAGAATATTACCGGTATACCGCGGGGGTATATGTATAGACCTACAGTAATGTGTTCGTGTGTGTCTTGCGCTTTTCAGGAATAGTATAGCATCTCATTCATCTACAGTAGTTATGGCGATAAAACATTTAACTATTTTCTATCATCATCGAATTTACTGTACTCTGTCTTATTAATATTTAAAAAACGAATTGTGATTTGGTCATTATTTTGGATCATGCATCAGTATCTACCCATGGGAAGCGCCAGCCTCTGAAATCTGGGTGGTGGGGTGGGGATGTGAGGGGCAGGGTAACATTTTAGGGGAATTTAGTGGGGGTGGCCCGAAGTTGGTCAAGGGCGGATGTTACGAGGGCCCACATCCTCCCCCTCCTGTCAGTCCCGCCGAAAAACGAAAAAAGAGGGAGAACAAAATAGTGAGAAGAGGAAAAGAGGGGAGAAAAAAGGAAGTGCACAATACCATAATGGAGAAATATTTACTTCTCTTTTAATGTGTTGGCAACTGCTCTCTATGTACCGTATTCTTGGGAAGTTTTAATCTATTTGGTGAATATATTAAAAGTACTGTATCTAGGTTCCTATATTTTTTTTCTTATTTTGTTCTTATTTCAAACACAGAAAATTATTATTGTACGGCAGTATACACTGTACTGGAATGTAGGTAAATGTAGACCCCAGAAAAAAAATAGCCCCTGAAAAAAAGGCCCCACAAACGGCAAAAATGACCCCAAACAACAGGTACTGTAGGTACACCTACTGTACTGTATTATAGAAGGTATTACGTAGTCACACATTCTACACGCAAGGTACAGATATGATTTTTTTAGTTTTTCTATTTTTTTTTTTTTAATAAACCTATATCATTTGACATTTTACCTCAGCCTCAATTTGTTATAATTCTGTTTTTAATTTTTAAGCAACTTCAGCCTCAGTGTTCTTATAAAATGTGTTCTTGAAAAAAAAAGTGTACAGTATTAGGTATATCATGAATATCTGCTATATGGGATTCTGTAAATTATAATACAGTCCTCAAGATGTGACCGGTATAATCTAGGAAACATGTCAGTGTATAGTTCCCATACTTCTAGATGGTACATACATTTCGTTTGCTTCGCGCTCTACCATTTTCTAAAGAAATGATATACGACAACAACAACAGCGACAACAATGGCGGCCGCCAGTTAACTGATTTGAAATTTGTATTCACTGTTGACACTAACGGGCTTCCGTACTATTGTATTATAATAATGGAATTAATGTTATTATTATTATATTATGTTATATTATTTTTATTTTATTTTTTAAATAAATACACATGATTTTGATGATATAATTTTCTCTGATTTTCAGCTTTAAAAACAGGCCTATATAAACATATTACCAGTAATGATACGATTAAGAATTTATTGATATTAGTATGTGTTATTGTGTGTCATCCATCATATTTTAAATTAATTACGGATGCCAACAAAGTAGGTCTATTTATCACTATACTCACTGCGTACGTCTCCGCTCCAACTCCGCTCCCTGACCGTCTGCTGATTGAGTATTGAGATTTCGATTTGCGCGACGACGCGACGCTAGAACGGATTCACTCATACGTGACCGTCCTACGTTCTCTGCTCAACGTAGATTCCAAATTGCGTCCCGTAATCCACGCGACTTCTTAGTGACGTCATTACATTTTACGTCTTACCATCGTTGTGCAATCGGACTTGGGACCCCTGCAAATGTGTATCTTTGTTGCAATAACAATAACAATAATGAACGAATCAACAGACGTTTACTATATAACTAATCTTTAGACTTAGTTGGTTATCCTAAGTGTGATTCATAACGTACCGTAATACTCTAAACTATCACTATAATACAGAGTTGTATGTATTGTAAAAATGTCAAGAAACTAATTCGTTGTCGGCAATCCTTAAGGGTTTCATTTCCTTAAACCAAGTCTACTCGGATACTGACTCTAAACCAGAGGCCCATTGACTCGCCCTCAATAATATGCACTGTACATTCCACCTCCACCCAAAAAAACAAAAGAAAAGATGAAGAGCAAAATTGATACTCGGCGTCTTGAAATGCCTTAACCAATGGGGAAAAGACGTTCATATGGGCATGACACGAAGAGGCCCTTTAACCAACATAAAATATTTAAAAAATATTATCAAAGTGTCACCCTTTGATAGTGCCATTTCTATGCATCTAGAGTTGCCACATCCTTATTGCATTTTATACTCAGCCCCTACCTTGATGTGGGTGAGGTGGGTGTTGGAACTCCTGGTATCTTTCTCCCTAGTGGCATAAAATTATATGAGCTACTTAAAATTGAAATTATTTAAGAAGTCAAATTAACACACACACAAATAATTTTAACTCTTACTGTACTATTTCAGGACATTTAGAATTGCCTTAGCACCATTAAATTTGTTAATCTCAGTCGAGACTCAACCATGTAATAGTATGAGAATGCTATTTCCAGGCTATGCTAGTTGAGCAGAAGAGGAGTGTGGGTATGTTCTGTGATGTTAACAGTAGCATCAAGAAAGTGACTGTGGGTAGGATAATATCCACTAGTGTTGATTTTTTAATGGGGATGAAAACTGTTGGCGTACTTCGAAATCTAAGAGCATCAACTCCATGGGACCAAATAAAAAAATTTATATTGTATAAATTATATGAAGTGAACCCGATACGTGTTTCAAATTATTGCTAATTTATTAAGGTCGCCATGGGAGGAATAAGTTGAGTCTACCATTTGGGGTTAAAGCATGAGAAAATGTTGAAAGGAAATGTGGCACAAGAGAAAGCCGCCATGGCATTTTCAGTGGAGGCGCAATGGGGATTTCAGGGGACTAAAAAGATTGCTGGTAATCATATTATATGTATTTATTTAAAATCGATTAAATAAGCCTTTGAAACTCATAAATTGTCATTTAAAACCACTTTTCGATGAATTCCTGTCACTGCGAACATCAATATCAAATACTACAAACATTGCTTTTCCATATAGCGTTATCTTATTACCAAATCCACCATGTTGCAGAGCTTAATGTACAAAATATAATCATATCAAAATAGTAAAGCTATATGAAGATAGAATTTCTTTTACGTAACCACATATAACATAACAAAACACAGCCCATATACTTCATAAGTGTATGACTCTATAACATTTCTTAATAAAAACTTGTACTTAAAATGTCAAGTTCTAAAGACACTATTAAACTTTCAAATGGACATTGATCAAGGATATGGGTAAATGTAGGCTGTGATGAGTGTCTACCCTCACAGTAACTTGAAAATGAGGGCAAGGCAAAAAACCCAAATCTAACTTTTGCTAAAATAAAGTATAAACAAAGAAACACAAAAAAAACTAACAAACCAAATTCACAAGGTGGGCATATGAAACTATACTTTTACAGCCAATTGAAGACAAGTCAATAACTCTTACACCTGCCCAAAAGGAAAAAAAAATTAAAAAGGCAATAATAATAATAATAATAATAATAATAATAATAATAATAATAATAATAATAATAATAGTAGCATAGTGTTTGCCCTGAAGAGTCATAGTAGGTTTTGACACTTGCTTTGTAAATCATAAAGAATTTTTCTCTTACTGATTTTCAATGTGCATATTTGCAATAGCAAACATATTTTTGTGCAAGTTTAAATTAATTTTTATTTAATAGCTAAACAGGAATACTAGCCATTCTTATAGTTTTCACAGCAAGCATTCTTAAGTAGGAACCCATACAAAGAGAAGATTACTTCAAATCTAAGCCCCCCCCCCCCTATGATGGTCAGAAAGCATCAGGAAGCGAGATCACAAAGGCTGCTGCAACTGCATCAGGTGTCGGGATCAGCGAGGAAGCAGACACACATGCGATCTTTGCCCATCAACAATATGGCAGCGCCATCGGGACTCCACTGCAAGCTATTCACTTGGAATGAAGCTGAAAGAAAAAACAAACACAAAATAAAGCCCTGTTAGACTACCAAATTTTATATGATAAAAAAAAATACAAAAAAACTGTTGTATGCTCATATATAGTCATGATGTGTGTATGGTCATGTATGATGTCATCATTACCATATTTAGGCATGTCACATGTCAAATAAAATTTTATAGTCTTGGAAGGTTTTAAAGCTACCCACACTACCACATTTCATGTGACAATCAGTGTGATGTGCCATAGAACATGTTGATGTCATACTACATCCACCTACATTATCACCTACCACATCAAAAATGATATTTTTTCTTGAATGATTATTATTATCTTAGTTTTTGTGTCATACTGTTAATTAGTGTAATTAAATATTTAAGAATTAAGAGACGCTTACTATATAATTTCAAAACAAAATTTAATGACAAGAAAGATCGACGTTTCGGGTCCATCATGGAACCATTCTCAAGATCAAGTAAATTGAAAAAACTAAAAACAAAAATACCAAGCAGTGACAGGAAGTAAGTAATTAATTTACATATCAATAGGGCCTACTGTGTGGAGCCATAAGCTTGGTTCACGTCGAACTTTATCTAGATATACCCGTCTTGAAACATGATACGATAATCCCCTAATTGCGTTCGATGCCAAGTTAGAGCCAGATAAACAGCCAGCCAGTTTCAGGCCGTCGACGTCACACGATCGAAAGGCTTGTTTAATAAAACATCTACTGTATTTTACGAACCTCTAGTAGTACCAAGTGGTATTCGTTCAAAAAAAATTGTAAACTACTGTAGAGAAGGTGTGAGTTTCCACTAACTAACCTAGCCGACCAGTATGAACCAACGACCAGTGCAGTAGCGTGTTCTATCGCAATCTAAGTG
>NW_022720747.1:0-973 GCF_011630105.1 Anneissia japonica | reverse complement strand
GTATTGCATGGGCAGTCACAAATTCAAAACACCAAATACCGTATCAATGGTCCAGCACAAAAGCATCAAAATTAAATAAACTCTTTAAAAAGAAAAATGAACCCATCCACATTTGCACTAACAAAGTTTCCTATCTCATTCTAAGCCACTCTTCCATCAACTACACACCCACAACATCTTTGAAATCAACAAACTGTCATAAATATTAATGTATCGATATACTCACAACTCCCCAACACCTTAAATGGATTTTTCATCAAAAACAAACTTTACAACTATAACACCAGAAACGCCAATACGTATATTACAAAAATCATCGTACAAACTCATAACGACCCACAACTATGGGACGCTCTTGTTACATCTCTAACAGATCGCAATTCCCTAAATTCATTTAAAGTCATCTACAAGTCACACCTCATAACCAAATACAAATCTAACTAACGTCATTTCTATATTTTATATTTTAGACCTGCAAAACGCGCAGGTTTTACAACTATCAGACCACGTCCGTCACTTTTAAAATGGCAAGTTAGTATGAATTTTTACACGCGGCATTGAATCAATTGAAGAATCGCAATCGCACCTGAATATTTAAATTCGACTCGCGCGCGTGATTGAGGGCGCTATTTATTAATTAATCTCAAAATAATCTAGCGCGAAACACGTTATCCAGGTTAAACGTAACACCTTTCCTTTTGTTTTCTTCCGTGTCCCTGCTGTGTCTTGTGTTCTGTTTTCTCGTTCTCTTTTTTTTTTTAACATTTAAAGTGTTGTACCATTATTATTATTATTATTATTATTATTATTATTGTCATTGTTATTATCATCACCTACTTTGATTATTTATGTTTGCTGGGGGTACCAAATTTTAAGCATCTAAAGTGTTGGTATCACCAGACATAAAAGTAAGCCTTCCACTGTACGCTTGTATCATGTATCTTTACTTGTCAATGCATTGTGTGAATAAATA
>NW_022720746.1:0-991 GCF_011630105.1 Anneissia japonica | reverse complement strand
GCCGCCACTGCTTCAGGTCAATTTCGATACAGAGAAGGGTGAAGTCACTGATAAATCCGGACGTAGACGATTTATTTTCTAGAGACGATTTATTTACTAGGAATTCTAGCCCAGAACCCAAACCCCTGTCTGCCCCGGGAGCGGGAGAGAGTGTGGGGCGAATTGGTTATGGATTCATATCTAGGGCATTATTTCAAAGAGGCAGAAATCCTCTGACACGCCACAGCAGAAAGTGAAACCTTCATCACTTCCTACGTATACTTAAGCCCCTCTCCCACTAGCGTTTTTTTCAGCATACGAGTTACAAGAGAATGCCGAGTTGCTAACTCGGCAAAAACTCGTAGGACGATTCGGAAAGCTCGGAGAGGACTCTTACCTACTCGTAGCAGCTCTGAACTCGTGGCGCTAATTTTTGAACATGTTCAAAATTATCGCCACGAGTAGATAACTCGTAGTAAACTCGAAGAACTCGTAGGTAGCTCGTAGAGTATTCGGGGTACTCTTACCTAGCTCGTACACTACTCTGGATACTCGTCGGCGGTTTTGTCATCTACGAGTTTGATGCGAGCACCCAAAAACGAGTACGAGTAAGTACGAGCGCACCGAGTTGGCTCGTACCTAACTCGTATCTAATTCTAATTCGGTATAGAAATAGTATTTGTTCTAGAAAATGTTTGATAATTATTAGTAGAGATTGATACACAAGTTAACTTACTGCAACCTGGTAACGGGTGTCAGTGACTGGTTCAAAAGCATTGCCATCGAAACTGTGAAAAACTTTGTAGGATGTCACCCATTGGTGAGCTGCGTTGCGACCCTGTGTAATGACTCCGCATACTTTATGCAAAGTACTAAGGTCGACTTGGATCCATTGGTTTTGATCTATAATTCCTGCTGCCCAGCAGCCACATAAGGGCCCTACAGCTGGTGTATTCACTCGTCCACGATAAGCCCCGTATTGCCCATATGTACTGGATGCTGTCAGTTGATC
>NW_022720745.1:0-634 GCF_011630105.1 Anneissia japonica | reverse complement strand
TCGATTCTGAAGATTCATATAGGCCCCTATACTTTTCAGTCAGTGGAAGATCAAGGACTTTGATGAGGGGCCAGGTAGGGGGACTTTGCAAGATGGAGGACCACCTCAGCCCCACCATGTTTGAGGTTGAGGGAAGAAAATTTGTAATATGGCACCTATGTCCGAAAATGTCCGAAATTGCATTCTCATACAATCTGAATACTGTATCATTTTTCACCATTATTTTTTTTATTTATTTTTTTTTTTGAGGGAGGACCAGATTCAACTGCTTCTTGAATCCCCCACTGTCAGTGGTGGATCTAGGAATTTCATATATAGTGTGCAAAGGGAGGACTTTTCAGATTGAGAGTCCACACCTCAGCCGCACCATCGTTGGGGCTATAGGCCTAAGACATTGATCTCTAGATGGCCGGAAATGGCACTCTCGACAGAGAGCTTAGACATGAACATAAATTTCTTTTCTTTTTAAAAATAATTTTGACAAATATATGGTGGGGGGGGGGGGGGCGGAGGTACGCGTACGGGCCTGTTCAGGCTCTTACTGCAGCAAAGGAATGACGTTTTTTTTTTTTCAGTTCTGTAACGCATGCTGACGTAATAATTGATTTGGTTCATGGTCCACCAGGTGCAAACA
>NW_022720744.1:0-792 GCF_011630105.1 Anneissia japonica | reverse complement strand
TTTTTAATTTTGAAAAATGTACGGGGGAGGGATGGAATCTGCCATAGACTTGCCACAAGTCTCTATTTTATTTTTTCGTACTTTCGTAGCATTAGCACATTTCGGAAAGCGCCACTAGCGTCAGTTTATGTCGATAAACTTTTTTGATGCGAATTAGAAAAACAATCCAAGAAAAAGTAGGCCTATACTATGAAACGCCAAGCAAATAGGTAATATGGAACGCCAGTCGTGCCAAAGTCAATTTTCCAGCTTTTTTACTGATTAAGGCAAAGTTTAGGGACTGGAACCCAGTTTAGAATCCGCCACAGTATACGCGCTTTCTATCGCTTTTCTATTCAATAATAAGACCAATGGCCTAATACAAGTTAGACTGTGGTGCACTGTATGCTTATCCCGAGGTTGGTAGCTAAGCCAGCTAGTAAGATAGGCAGTCGTGACTGTATCAGATGGATGCCATAATCGAAGGCCAATAGTTGATTACTCTCGTCTGCAGTCATAAACGTCACTTATTGAACAACGCCTAACACAACGGCCATTCTTACATTTATCGTCTACTTGTTTAGTATCGTAATCACAACTGTAATATGCTGTGGAAATAGTGCATATAGTTCATAAATAAATAAACATTTATGGTTCGCAAGAAGCCTGTTTTGTGATTATTGCCATAGATTTTAGATTGAAGTGCTGTTTAACGTCTGTGATTGGATACCATTTATTTGAGACTAAATTGTGATAGAGTGGGTATACTGACTCGTAATTACCCCATACTAGTGCCGTATCGGGGAATTCGAA
>NW_022720743.1:0-985 GCF_011630105.1 Anneissia japonica | reverse complement strand
GGAGTGAAGATTGATTTAAAGAAGTCGGACGATATCTTCCGAAGGAGACATTATCTCACCTTGACCTGTATGCTGGTCTTTTGAAATATTCGACGGTACCAAGTAAAAAAAAATAATCTAGAAATGTGAGGTCCAAAAAGATACTTGTTCTCACCTGACACGTTATTTTAAATATTTAATTACGAAAAATAAATCTTTCGAGAAAAAAACCACAAATTTGACTTTCTCCATATCTTGTATTTTTTTTGTTCTCGTTGAGTGAGCGTAGAGTGCTGCAGTGACGTGTGGGCAGTCGACGGTGCTCCGTCGTGTACACGAGAAGGTGTGAATGGGAGGTGTTACGCTGGACTTTTCGAAAAAGCTGGACTTAGAAAAATTTTCGAGATTTCTGGACTTAGAAAAAAATTCGACTTTTCTGGACTTTTTTTGTTTTGGTTTGGAAAATCTGGACTTAAAAAATATTTCTGAAAGCTGGACTTAGAAAAATTTTCGAAAATCTGAACTTAGAAAAATTTCTGAAAGCTGGACTTAGAAAAATTTCTGAAAGCTGGACTTAGAAAAATTTTCGAAAATCTGGACTTAGAAAAATTTCTGAAAGCTGGACTTAAAAAAAATTTCGAAAAGCTGGACTTAGAAAAATTTTCGAAAAAGCTGGACTTAGAAAAAATTTCGACTTTTCTGGACTTAGACAAATTTTTGAAAAGCTGGACTTAGAAAAAATTTCGACTTTTCTGGACTTAGAAAAATTTTCGAGATTTCTGGACTTAGAAAAATTTCGACTTTTCTGGACTTAGAAAAATTTTCGAGAATCGACGACGGCGTGAACACGAGAACCGGTGCCGGGTGCACCGCCTAAGTACACGAACACCGAACGGACGTCGAGTACGCGGACGCGTCCGCGAATCTCAGACGGACGTACACGGACGCCTCCTCGGATCACCTACCGTCGTCGAGTACACGGACGCGTCCGCGATCCTCAGACGGA
>NW_022720742.1:0-816 GCF_011630105.1 Anneissia japonica | reverse complement strand
GTCTGCGAATACTGCACCGCCGAATGGGACGGATTCTCCCAGTGCGAATGCAATCTCGGATTTTTAATTTGTCGAAAGAATAAACAAAATAAAACATGAAATCATTAACGTTAACTGGTTATTCTTGCGTTATTTATTTTTGTATCTTTTTTTTAAATATTAATCTCCTACATTCGATAAAGAGATTGGAACGTGCTTCACCCGAAAGAAACGGGGCGATCAAGGCAAAGTCGACGCCGGAAGCATAGCGAGGGCGTACATAGTCGAAGAATCCGAACGAAATCCGTACTGCGTTGCACTCGATCGGTTGGTGGAGAGCATTCCGTTCGGAGTGAGAGCGAAGGACATCGTCCCTCGAAACGCGAGCGATCCCCGAGAGGCGATATCCTCGGTGTTTGAACAGGGTACCGTGAACTGGGGACGCATCGTCGTCTCCTTAGTGATCGCTCGCGAGCTTTCGCGTTCGAACACGTTCGAGAAGAAGGCAGTTGCACGCGCAGTCGGAGTCCTTATCGACGACAGATGTGGAGATTGGGTCAGACGGGAAGGTGGTTGGAAACCCATGCTGCACTTTCGCGTCGACAGAAGGGTATTAGCGATTTGGTAGTGAAAGTGGGCTCGGAAAAAAGACGTCGATCCATTTCGGAATGTCGTCTCGACGTCGCCGACAGTCGTCGGAAGACGAACAGGAAGACGAACGTCGTCTCCCGCCCGTGCCAGTAAAGGTGAAGAAGAAGTCGAATATCGTATTGATAAGTTCCGAAGAAGACGAATCGGACAACCAACCGGGAACGTCGAGGTCGGGAGGCTCTTCCT
>NW_022720741.1:0-667 GCF_011630105.1 Anneissia japonica | reverse complement strand
ATAAAGGCAGCCGACTGTCGGGTACATAACGACTATCTAGCTTTCCACAAAAACATGAGGCCTAAGGTAGGCCTAGTTCAGTATTACTGCGATGCGAGGAGTTAAATCGTTCAATCAATGATATCGTGTTATCGTCTAATACAATTAAATAAAGTGTGTAATATTTAAGAATGCACCACGTCGTGGGTCGGTTTTTTGTTATGCGGTAATAGTATACGTAGCAGAGTGACGACAGCAAGCTAAGCCTAGCCCAGGGCCTAGACCGTGTACGTTCTTGATAATCGTAATGAAAACTTCGGGTGACAGACGATTGGGCCCAACTGGTGTGGACGATCGGACCCAAGATATTTTCAAATAGATTGTAGTCCTTAGCAGGCCACTGCCAGCACCCCCACTTCCGATATCGTTCCAAACTACTGTAAAATGAAAATACTGTATACCTAGCTAGGCCCTATGCCTACGATATTTTTTCAAAGAAATTTCCTAAAAATGTTACTGTAATTTGCTTGTCGAATTACATTACCAATGTGCTTTGAAATCACTATTTTGGGCCATAAAGTCTCCCCCTGTATTTTTCAACGACCACACAAATTTGACCCAACCGTGCATATAAGTATGTATGTTATAATGTATGTATGTGTGTGTGTGTATGTATATATATATATAT
>NW_022720740.1:0-1023 GCF_011630105.1 Anneissia japonica | reverse complement strand
CTATTTAGACGCATTTAGGAACATTTAGAACCCCATTAACAACAATGAAGCTTTAAACACATAGGCTTACCACACGATCTCAACGAAACTTTAGGTGGTGAAATTAAAAAAAAAATTGAAGACATGATTGTATTTGTTTATAAAAAAAAGAAGAAAAAAAGAAAAGAAGATTCTAAATTTATAATCTGCGGTGCGTACCTTATAGTACCGTATACGATTATCGACATACCTGTAGGCTAGGCCTACTTTATTTTGTAATACTTTATTATTGATCAGACGTCCATAAAACACAATCGGTAATCAATCACATTGTGTTACCTAATCTGCCAATTACCATGTTATCTAATAAAAAGATTTGCAGGCCACTGGTGGAGGATACGTCAATGGTCTACTTATAGAATTGTAAAGTATCGACCATTAGTATCCAGGCCTACGTTTTATCTCACTGTTACCAGGGCCATCATTGATAATTTTGTAGACCATTTTTTTTACGTACCTGTATGTAGTTCAAAAAACGTCATTTCCTTCGGTGAGTCTGCAGTACAATGATAATATTTTCACCAGTATCAAGATTTATTCAATAAATCATTCGTTTTCTTTTCAGTTCAAATTCTTTTTACCATGGATATTGAATACGGTATACTATTGTTTTTAGATAATCTTTTTTCCATTTTTAACATTTCTTTTACATCATTATAAAATTTGTATTTCTTAAGGTATTTTTAAAATTGTTGAAATATCAAAAACTGTTTCACCTATACTTTTATTTTTATGAATGATTATTTTTTTAAAACTATGTACAAATAAATGAAAATGACATTGAAAAAGAAGAATGAATAAAAGTGGGTTTCCCCCACGAAAGAGAAAAAAAAATTCTTTTACATCTAGAAGCAAGTACACCCACCACTTACAGGATGGCATGATGCTTTATAAGCCATGGATGGTATAAAACAAACTAAGTACGGTATCTTTTATGAGGCTTATGGAGTAGAGTTGTTTTTAGTCGTGAGGAAAAACAGAATT
>NW_022720739.1:0-880 GCF_011630105.1 Anneissia japonica | reverse complement strand
TATTAATATTATTATTATTATTATTATTATTATTATTATTATTATTATTATTATTATTATTATTAAAGATAGCCATAATAGAGGCTTTCGACCCGCTCGATTTCTCATTATTTTCATCCATAAAATATATAGTTTCCCCGTTTCTTTTTCATACACTCTTCGCAGCCGCTGTTTGGATCCTAAGACGATTTTTTGGTAATAATACCCTCTTTGGTTCCTGAGACGTCTTTTTGGTAACTGCGCATGCTCGACATGACTCGATAATGTCACTTACACAATACACATGCTCACTGGCTGTCTAACATTTTTAAGCGCATGCTCACTATGTTTATAGATAATTCACGGGCGTTATTTGGTAACTGCGCATGCGCATTGCTTAGTTCGAAACTCCTATTTCCTCGTAGTAAAAGCTACCGCTATCTACAGTTTCTTAATGATTATTTCCTCTTGATCATTACAGCCTAAAGGTACTGCTCGAAAATTCAATGACGAAGTTGAGTTTCGGACGTCATCGACATTCATTTGTGCATTCCAACCTACAATAAAGCTATTGATTTCTTGGGCAACAGTGCAGCCACAGAAGGCCTGAACTAGCTTTTGCTGTGTGGAATCATTCATATCTATTTACAGGGAACCCTCTTTAAATGTATGCACAGAATATTATTTTAAGATTTCAGAAGGTTAACATATAAATAAGATAATCATGATTGGATTGAATTGAGGTGAAATAAACTATGTTTATACTATTTAAAAAATCAAAACACGTAGGCTTAGTCTTATTAAGGAAGTGACCAATTGGTATTTAAAAAGTAGTGTACTGTAAAATTGTTATCAAAATTAGAGGAGTCTTGAATTAGATGGTGGTCTATAAGTCAGTCAA
>NW_022720738.1:0-1053 GCF_011630105.1 Anneissia japonica | reverse complement strand
GGACGAAAGCTAGAGAATAAATTCTATATTGTTACTATATATACTGTACAGACTAACGCGGCTATACTTTTTATTCACACTATTTTGTGCATATAGAATTTATTCACAAATATTGTTAAGTAAGTAGTTTGTTGACCACTTCTAGAAGAAACACATTGGGACATGTTAATGTATTGTGATTTTTAAAAATTTTAATTTAGGCCAATTTTGTGCTCTCATATTTTATAACTCATTACTCAATATTGGCCTAAGTGACAACTTTCATTTTTGCCACAACATGCTTCATATACTGTATGCATATTGTACATGTTCAATACTGTATAATGTACAAAATGACATATACTGTATGCATATTGTACATGTTTAATACTGTATAATGTACAAAATGAATTACTTGCACAGTACTATATGCCTCATATACTGTATGCATATTGTACATGTTCAATACTGTATAATGTACAACATGAATTACTTGCACAGTACTACTATATGTGTCTTATACTGTATGCTTATTGTACATGTTCAATACTGTATAATGTACAAAATGAATTACTTGCACAGCACTATATGCTTCATATACTGTATGCTTATTGTACATGTTCAATACTGTATAATGTACAAAATGAATTACTTGCACAGCACTATATGCTTCATATACTATATGCTTATTGTACATGTTCAATACTGTATAATGTACAAAATGAATTACTTGCACAGCACTATATGCTTCATATACTGTATGCTTATTGTACATGTTCAATACTGTATAATGTACAAAATGAATTACTTGCACAGCACTATATGCTTCATATACTGTATGCTTATTGTACATGTTCAATACTGTATAATGTACAAAATGAATGACTTGCACAGTACTATTGTTAAGCACACTATACTCAATGCATGCACTATGCCTCAAATACTGTATGCATATTGTACATATACAATACTGTATGTACAAAAAAAATAACTTGCAAAGTACTACATTTATTGTTAAGCACACTATACTCAATGCATGCTCAATGTATGTACTATGCCTCATATACTCTATGC
>NW_022720737.1:0-1384 GCF_011630105.1 Anneissia japonica | reverse complement strand
CTGACACTTATTATAAATTACGATACACATTAAGTTGATTTGTGTAAATTTTTATTGATAATAGACTTCGACACAAAACAATACGTACGTATAGGTACGTACAACATAAATAATGTAAAAATATAGTAAAACATGAATTTTAAATGACGTTCTCAGGTCAGCCTACACAGTACATGATGCAGTGTGGTGTACATTTCTGCTGTACCTTGCTAAGCATAGGCTTATTATCGACTCAAGGTCGGGAAACCAAGGTAGGTAAACATGACGTTCTCTAAACCGGTCCGTCCGGAAAACCGGTCAAAGTGGACGGTCCGAAGGGTGGTCGGTATTGGGAGAGTTGACTGTACTCAACTTTTTGTCGCAATCTCGTAATAAATTGGTCAATGGTTTCAGTGCTAATTTGGGCCATATTACGGAATAAATGACGTTCGTAAGGCACGTTAACTTGGGGACTAAAATAATCTTCTAATGCTTTGAAAGCTAAATCATATACATTCTCGTTCTCACCTGGTGCTGGAACATTTAGTGTGTAAAAAACGTCCTGCATCTGCATCCCGCCGCAATGTAACAAAAGTGCCTTTTTCTGTTTTTCACATGTAACTCCCTTCCCTTCTATGAACAATTCAAATGAATGGCGCCATTTTCGCCATCTCGTGTTCAACATAGTCGGCTCATTTAAACAATCAAAAGTTGGGATTCCACCCAGATCTGTATTAATCTGCGTCGCCATAATTTCGTTCCTACAATTAATAAAATATCCTCGTCGCCAATTTGTAGTGTATTGTATACGGATTGAACCACTAAATTAAACACAGAAGCACAATCAACGACTCACACATGGTGGTAAGGTACTCTAACAACTAACTTTAATGATATTCAATCACAGGTCAAAAGGTCAACTCAACTTCCGTAGATACTACACCTACCTGCAGTACACTGAAACAAAACCCTCACTAGCATCACATAACACTGTACCAAGACCAATTTGCATGTTAGTCGACCCATCTGCACCAAGTAAGTTTACAATAAGTATGGAACGCCAAGAATGCCTTTAGGGACACCAAAATTGCTGGTTTTCATGACAAAATATATAAACATATAAATATATATAAATATATATAAATACATTTACAAATAAATATATAAATATATATATAAATAAATATACAAATAAATACAAGTTGCAAATATCCTCAGCAGAGTGCTCAATGGTAATTAAACCAGAGCGAATTAAAACAATGAATAATTACAGTTATATATAAAATAATAATACAGTATATATATATAAATATATAAATATATATAAGTATATAAAAATATATAATAAATATATACATATATATAAGTGAATATACAAATAAATATATATATAAATACATATATA
>NW_022720736.1:0-1300 GCF_011630105.1 Anneissia japonica | reverse complement strand
CTGTGTACAGGCCAACATAGGACATTTCATTATATATTATATATATATATATATATATATGTATGTATATACACATACATGATGATGATATCATCATCATAGTTAGAGAGACTGATCACGTGACAGAAAACAAGGATTCTGTTTCTGATATGACCTCCGATTAAGCAAGATACAGACCGAGAGCTCATGTGTTGGCAAGCACTTTACAAATTTATAAGTTTAAAACATCAATTAATTTAACGTAAGTTACCATGGTAATAAAGCCAAGTTAGGAATCTGATGTAATGTGTACTGTTATGCAATTAAAAATAATTGATTGAACATTAGGTAAATACTGTAAGTCGACCCAAATGCCGAGAAAGGATAGGCATAGTCTGGGTGAGGTTGTGACAGGGATTGCCGCGTAATCATATCCCACGAAAACTGGTTACAAATGCTGGGTATTTCGGACTAAAATCGTATATAATTTATATTAAAATTTGCACTTGTCAGACTTTTAGAAATGCTATATATTTTTCAACGGCCAGTCACTACTCATGTCCAGTCACCAACACCGCCACGATAAATTATATGTCCCACGAGGACTTTAGAGTTATCTTAGCCTGCTTCGGGCAAGTACAATGCTTGGTGTGAGTACCTACACAAATACATACAATTCGAGTATGTGTCTACTCTACTTTCATTTTGCAGTTTCATAAAATTCAAACATTGAAATATTTTTTTTAATTACTTTTTACGTTATTAATGCATGCATGTAAATATTATGTAAATCAAATTATCATTTTATACCATTTTAATATTTTCATATAATGTTCTTTTCATTATTTGCTTTGTAAATTGTTTTATAATAATTAATGTGTATAATTTATATATTATCTATTTACTTTTAATAATAATAATAATAATAATAATAATAATAATAATAATAATAATATCTCGAATTTATATGGCGCCAATTCCAAACAAGATCAAAGGCGCAACGCATGTGAAAAGCCACCGGAAAACAAATAGGTCTTATTTTATTATGTTACAATATATTGTTTTGTTTTTTTATGTTCAAGTGAACTACTGATAGGTGTACTTTAATAAAATAAAAACAGTAAACTAAATATCGAGCTATCAATGAAAAAGCGAAACTATAAAAAAAAAGTTGAGCAATGTGCGAAGACGTATGGACGCTATAGAAACTATAGAATTTCTTTTCGGTAAAATGAACATAATATTTCAACATCACTAATCTAGTTTCAACGTTGTTGTACAGTAAAAATAAAAAGACAAAAAGTATATATTTTTTAACAAC
>NW_022720735.1:0-1020 GCF_011630105.1 Anneissia japonica | reverse complement strand
AAAGCTGCTCTGTAGTCTCAAAACATCAATATTTACCACATATACATCAAAAGACGATTTTTTTTTAAATGGTTAAAAATACCCTCATATAATTGAGTATCATGTTAAGTTGTGCTTATCTAACACAAGAGCTACAGTTGGATGATGATGTTCAAGTCAAAGACAAATAAGAAATTCTGAAGGAAGACACTTTAAAATAAATCAAAAGACAAACATAACATCAACGAAAAACCAATGTTTGGATTAGGTGTATCTTACAATAGCGCTAAAAGTCAACAAACAGTACGATACAAATCAAAAGACTATCAAAAACAAACCCAAAAAAAGACAAATTGTCAATGAAGTGCTTTTTTGTATAGACAAATTCAATTAGAAGTTTACAAAAGGACGACATTACTGGGGACCTACATGGTTTCCTCACCACCCCTCCTCCGCATTGCCCATGTCATGGAAAGTCTGTGGTACAGATTATGACAACTGTAAAACATACGACTGTATGTGTAATTCCAATATTTACATTTCTAGCAGACAATACATGAGATTCCCCCCCCCCCGAGAAGTCCCCAGCAATGGCGTGTGCAAAGGGAGAATATTCACTGTATATGAATCAGTGAATATTCATTAATATTTACAAACACAAAATTTCTAGCAGACAATACTTGAGAATCCCCACCCCGAAAAGTTCCCAGCAATGGCCTCTGCAGAGGAAGAATATGCACCGTAAATGAATCAGTGTTTACCAACACAAAATTCAAAACCAATTAACTTTAACAAAATAAGACAAACGTGTGTATATTTGATTAACAGGCCTAATTTGGCTTATTTAATTTATAAAAAGCCACAGTTGGCGATTTCTCATCCAGAGACAAGCAAAAATCATCAATTAAAGTTTTTTAATTCTTTCTAATCACAAAGTTTTAACTGTCAAGATGTGTCTATCAATAATTGTGACTAGTGCTTTAAATGTCAATCAAGTAAAGGCTTATCTGAATCCTTTTTGGAACTTTAAATTTATTCTGT
>NW_022720734.1:0-2880 GCF_011630105.1 Anneissia japonica | reverse complement strand
GCTAGTAATCAGCGCAGTGTTGGAACCTACCAGGTACCCACTTGTACTCCTGGGTGGAGTACAAGTGGCAGGCCTATTTACGCTTAAATCGTCCTTATTTTACTGTGCTAAAATGTCCTTGCGTACAAAAAAAGAATAGAGGCTTTTTTTCCTTAGTGCACCAAAATTGCAACACTTGTACACATAAGTAATTCAACATTTATAAAAACATTGTAAAAATTGCATATATGAATTTTTTTTTCTTACTATGAGGACTGATGACAGTCTTGGCGATCTTTCTGGAATAGACGGGGAGTAAGAATTGCAATCAGGAAACACAGGAACATTATCGTTAATGTCGTTGATACTTATAGTTACGTTTGTTTTAGCAGAATTTGTTACAGCACCCGAACAGCAAGTACCATCATCACTTGCTACAACAGTAAAACTGTACGAAGCTTTATCCAGATTATCAGACACAGATGAGCGGCTGATAACACCTAAGGAAGACATGATGTAAAGACAAAGTTAGGTTGTAGTAACAAATCAAAAAACCTAAAATCTAAAAAAAATAATATAGGGTTCCCTGTTTGCTTTAAAAAAAAAATTTGTTTACCAATGAATGAGGCCTGACTGACAAAGATTTTCAAGTGTCACTCTGTGAGCTCAAAGTATGATGATGTTGAGTAAAAATGAAGATGAATGATGGTGATGGTTAAGATGTGAGTGATATAAAGATGATGATAACCATGACAAACATTTCAATGTACAATGTTATAATTATGTTATTCAATTTATCTCGGACACTATAGATCAGATTAGTCAAATTGGCATCAAATGTACCAGAAAATTGCATAAAAAGTGGCTTTTTATTTACCTGTCTTGCTATCGATAACAAACTGGCATGAACTGCATGATTCAATAGAAAATGTCACCGAATCACCATCTGGGTCGGATGCATAAACGGTATTGATTTTGTAACCTTCCTCGACTGTGTCATCAACATCAAACGCATAGCTAGACTCACTAAATATCGGGCTCATGTCATTAACATTCAAGAGATCAATCCGAACTGATGCTGTACTTGAATCACCACCAAGGTCAACAGCAGTGACAACAAAATCGTACACAGGATTAGATTCATAATCCAACTCGCTTGTGGGAAAAATATTACCATCCTCGTCGATTCTGAATGGTTCCCCAACCGGAATTGACAGTAAAACTGATCCATAAAACTCACCATCTTCATCACTGACAACAACTTTGTAAAATAAATTTAGGTTTTATTACATTATATTTAAGATGATTTTCATAATCAGTTAAAACATAATGAAAAATTGGGCTAGGCCTAGCAGGCCCTAGAACCTAGCCCCACCTAGCTAAGGTATTGCCTAGGCTAAAGCCTACTCTACTAGTACATAAGCTAATACCGGCCTGCCACCTATGCTAGGCCTTGCTCATCCAGACCTAGCCTAGGCCTAGCCTAGGTGCTGGTGTCAAGCCAGGGCGGCTGGGTGGTCAAGCCAAGTCCTAGCTACACATACTAAGTAATAATATATGGCCTGAATACAGTCGTCTTGGGCAATCTACTAATCACAATGTCTGGGTGCGTACTATTACATCATTACATCGCAAATAAGATGTTGTTGGACTTACCTTGGCCAACACTAGTATCAAGACCAACATCTTCCGAAATATCTCGAAAATGGTAAACGAACTGAGTGAACACAGGACCATTGTCATTAACATCCAGTATATTAACGTGTACCTGTTTAGTAAGATCAACCAATCACAATTAAGTGTCAAACTTTAGAAAAGTTTAGTGTGACGTCATTGTGTATGTCTATTTAAACATCTATAAGCTTTCATTCCTGATTTTTGTGAAGTACATACCTTTCATTCAAATTCGCTGCGATTTGAATATGCTACAATAGAAAACTCTTACAAACCCCTTCAGATGCAAAAGAGTGCATTTGAAACTTACAATCAATATTCAGCTGAGGAGGCTTCCCCCACCCCCTTTAGTTACGTCAGCACCTCATTTGGAACCCAAACAGCCCCTCCGCATAACAATTAAATATAATATTTTGATATCTGCCTTTCTATCTGAATTCGACACAAGAAATACCACAATAATAATAATATACGAATGTATAAACAATTTCATACATTCATATTATCGATCTCGTAATATTTCTGTATGAACAATTTCAGATACATTATATGGGTGCGCGTATTGTACGGTGGTCTTTTTTTTTTTTAATAATGGGTAGATACAACAACACAACAATGCATTGTGTAGGACAGCACGCAGTTAAGTTTCAGAATCTTGGTTCCGACTACTGTACATTATGGGTTTGGAAATGTCAAGAGAAGTGAGCCTTCCAGCTCCCATGCCCTGTGTGAATCGATTCCATGTATTGATAATAACTACCTACCACAGATATAGTTTCTCCATGGCTATCAGCTGCCTTTATTCTGAGCACATAGCTGCCGAATGTTTCTGTGTCTAGTTTCGTTTCCAGAGTTATTATACCTTGCTTATCAATGACGTGATCAATTCCTGTAGGCTGCTCTTCAATTGTATATGATACAGTTTCCGAACGATCAAACGATTTTGCTTTTACGGTAATTAGGCTGAAAAATAGCATGCATTGTACAACTTTTTACAATACTGAGATAACCATATAGGCCTAGGCCTACTCAACTTATATTCCAATTTAAAGTGGTTTTTACATTGACGCCATAATCCATCCCATATGCACCATTTTATGTCTGTTAAATTAAAGACGTAAGTCTGAAATCGCAACCCTTCACTGATTGAGATGATGGTACCTGTAATTTTTAGTTCTTTTGCATTCTTTCTTCGACAGATTCCTCTTCTGTTTTTTTTTTCAATTT
>NW_022720733.1:0-1749 GCF_011630105.1 Anneissia japonica | reverse complement strand
TTTTTCCCTCTTCTCAATATTTCTCTTTTTGGATTGTGTTTACCTAGGCCTAGATGTGCGTGTGTACGTTTTGGCCTATTATAGTACTGTACAGGAAAATAAGTCTGTATTTCTGTATCTACTTTGTATTTATTTACCTGTGCTTGTGCTTTTATATTTTTTTTTAATGTAACTTCTTTTGTAAATTTGTTGGTCTTGAACGCACCGTCAATTGACGAGTGCCATTGTAACAAAAGTGTAAGTTCAATAAATTATTATTTATTATTATTATAGCACTGGTTATTGTCGACAAGGTCCAGTGAGCACACACTTCTGCTGTCCTAGCCTACGCACGAACTTTTTTTCTTTCTGCTTGTGTAAAGTAACAAAGTGAAATTATATAGGCCTAGCCTAGGCATATTTTGTACTGTACCTTGTAAGTAGTACAAAAGAATATAAACCGTAATGCAGTAGCGGTGCCCATCTAAGGATTAATGTATAAAATATAACACCTGCAGTAGCGGTGCCCATAATGCAATAGCGGTGCCCATCTAAGGATTTAATATATAAAATATAACAACACCTGCAGCAGCGGTGCCCATAACTGCAATAGTGGTGCCCATCTAGGATTAATGTATATATAACAACACCTGCAATAGTGGTGCCATTAATGCAATAGCGGTGCCCTTCTAAGGATTAATGTATAAGATATAACAACACCAGCAGTAGTGGTGCCCATATTCTTTTTATTTTTTGTTAAACATTTCTTTATATTGTATATGTTTTTGTTATGTTTAAACTGTACCACTTTGAAAATCAATGAAATAATACTGAAAGTGCCTACAGTATAAAGAAAGAATAAATAAATAAATAATTAATAAATGTAAGGATTAATATATAAAATATAACAACACCTGCAGTAGCGGTGCCCATAATTCAGTAGCGGTGCCCATCTAATGATTAATGTACTGTATAGAATATAACAACACCTGCAGTAGCCGTGCCCGTAATGCAATAGCGGTGCCCATCTAAGGATTAATGTATAAAATATAACAACACCTGCAGTAGTGGTGCTTATTATTCAGTAGCAGGACCCCTCTAAGGATTAGTATATAAAATATAACAAGACCTGCAGTAGTGGTGCCCGTAATGCAGTAGCGGTGCCCATCTAAGGATTTAATATAACATATAACAACACCTGCAGTAGCTGTGCCCATAATTCAGTAGCAGTGCCCATCTAAGGATTAATACAGTATATAAAATATAGCACCAGCAGAAGTGGTGCCCGTAATGCAGTAGCGGTGCCCATCTAAGGATTAATATATAAAATATAACAACACCTGCAGTAGCGGTGCTTATAATGCAGTAACAGGACCCATCTAAGGATTAATATATAAAATATAACAACACCTGCAGTAGTGGTGCCCATAATGCAATAGCAGTGGCCATCTAAGGATTAATATATAGAATATAACAACACCTGCAATAGTGGTGCCCGTAATTCAGTAGCGGTGCCCATCTAAGGATTAATGTATAAAATATAACAACACCTGCAATAGCGGTGCTTATAATTCAGTAGCAGGACCCATCTAAGGATTAATGTATAAAATATAACAACCCCTGCAGTAGTGGTGCCCATAATGCAATAGCAGGACCCATCTAAGGATTAATATATAGAATATAACAACACCTGCAGTAGCGGTGCTTATTTACTAATATCTTTAGCCAGGATGACACAATCATTTTAAAGAAATGTTTTTCATTGTGGTC
>NW_022720732.1:0-972 GCF_011630105.1 Anneissia japonica | reverse complement strand
GGATAAAAACCAAACTGAACCATACAGTATCACATTTCTGTATCTTAAAAAACTTGTCCTGGGATTTATGGATTTTTTAAAATCACGCTTAGGCATGTGTTATAGTAGGCCTAGACCTGTGTATAACGAGTACTGATGCATACGTAGTTAGAAGTATCCATTGATCACAGGAAAGATCAATGTATGGCTTTGTATTGGCTCAAAAACAAGCTTTAACATTTTAACACTGTGTACAAAGGAGAGTGGGGGGGGGGGCGCGGCTCCCCTGGACGCGTCCCTGATTATTGTGGTCAGGTTTGGCTGATTTACCCACTACCTTGAATTTATAGTTTCCTTACATTATTTAATTTTATGTTTTAATTTAAAGAAAGATGTCATTTAAATGTAAAAAGTATAAAAATACCTAGTTATACCTTGTATTTTACTTCGATCGATATTTTCTATATTCGAGGACGTACACGCACTAGTTTTTCTTTTCTTTTTTTTTTAATAATTTTATTTTCTACATGTGTTTAAAACAGCTTTAGACAGATAAATGACACTAACACACCAAGTATTGTTTAACACTTTATTTGAAAAGTAATTACTACAATATTTATTCGAACTTAAAGAAATTCTACTCACGATATTGTTATTTTCAGGAAGTTTTGTTGACAGCAAAGAAAGTTATTCTGTACCATAGGTTCAGAATCAGTTTTTGGGAATTAAAATTTGAAAGTGTACATATTTGTTACATAAAAAATGATCATCAAATTTAATAGCCGTTATGCGATTGTTTACTTCTCGACAGAAAGTTTCAATCAATCCGACTTTGGAGCGGCAATATTGATCCTCAAGTTATAGGGCCACTGTTTTTAGTCTTTTCATCTAATACTAATTCAGATATGAACCATATATTTCATCGCGTATAAGAATCGCTACAGTTCTTTTACTGCAATCGTTGCACTTACGTCGCAGTCCCCGTGGTAATCG
>NW_022720731.1:0-666 GCF_011630105.1 Anneissia japonica | reverse complement strand
AAATATTGAATCCCAACACGATGGCGTGTATTTCAATACTTGGAGTATGTATTATACTTTCTTATGATCAAGAACGTACACGATCTAGGCCCTAGGCTAGGCTTAGCTTTCTGCCGTCACTCTGCTACGTATAATACAATACTACCGCATAACAAAGAAAGCGACCCACGTGGTGCATTCTTAAATATTACACACATTATTTAGTTGTATTAGACGATAACACGATATCATTGATTGAACGATCTAACCACCCTCGCATCGCAGTAATACTGAACTAGGCCTAGCTTAGGCCTCATGTTTTTGTGGTGTTTTTGTCGTTATGTACCCGACAGTCGGCCAGGGACGTAGCAAGGATTTTGAAAGGGGGGGAGCCGTTATGCGAATTACGTATGACCCCGGTGGGGTCAAGGGGGCGAATCCCCCTGTGAAGTAGCGCACTCTGAACGCTCTTAGGACTGTTTGAGAGGATAAAGTGAAAATTGCAATAGACGCATTATAAATAAGCGAAAAAATAATTATATAATAAATCAACAGTTGCAGATCCAGGAATTCGAAAGAGAGGTAAACCAGGGAGGGACTTTCACAGACCGAGGAACCACTGACCTCAGCCCCACCATGGTTGGGGCTGAGGTAAGAAAATTTATGATTAGGGCATCTCTAGATGGC
>NW_022720730.1:0-622 GCF_011630105.1 Anneissia japonica | reverse complement strand
GTTCAATGTCCTAAGTGTAATAATGGCCATGATTGACAAATGATTGATTGTAATAATTTTTGGGTTTAAACATAATACAGGTCCTATGCATTTTAGGGTCTAAATGTAATAAAGGTTCTAAGTGTAATGATTTTTGTGCCTAAATGTAATAAAGGTCCTATGTGTAATTTGGGTCTAAATGTAATAAAGGGTCTAAATGTAATAATTCGTGGGTCTGAATGTAATAAATGTCCTGTGTAATCATTTTTGTGTCTAAATATAATAAAGGTTCTAAGAATTTTTGGGTCTAAATGTAATAAAGGTCCTAAATACAATGTCCTAAATGCAGTGTAATAATGGCCATGATTGACAAATGATTGATTGATTGTAATAATTTTTTGGTCTAAATGTAATACAGTTCCTATGTGTAATACTTTTAGGGTCTAAATGTAATAAAGGTTCTAAGTGTAATAAGTTTTGGGCCTAAATGTAATAAAGGTCCTATGTGTAATAATTTTTGGGTCTAAATGTAATAAAGTACGTGCTATGTATGATAATTATTGTTTGCTCAAATGCGGTCATGATACTAATTACCGTCAACATGGCCGCCGAAAGCAGCCACGAGCCCCGGGAAATCTTCGCT
>NW_022720729.1:0-751 GCF_011630105.1 Anneissia japonica | reverse complement strand
TACCCTACACATATACATATATATGTGCATAACACACATATACATAAATATACATGTACATACACACAAACATACATACATCCCATTTTTAATGCAGCTACACCTCATGGTTTGGCATTGCATCTCCCCTTCCTGGCAGTTGCAGCAAATTCCTTTTAGAAGTCTGTCTGGAGAAACACCACAGGTAAGCATCTTTGGTTCAAGTTTCCTATTGGAATCAATCTTCCATCCCCTTCCAATTAGTTCAGTAGACTTGAAACTTGTAAATGCTGTTATAACACTATTAGGGTAGTTGCATTTGTAAAGAGCACATTTGGTATGCCCAAAAATGCTGGAAACGGTGTCATTTCCAGACCAGCCGTACTTTAAGAGAAGCTCTTTCCTGTTTGCAATGTTTATAGTAGATATGTCATACAGGCAATCAACGTTAGATTGAAACAGTTGCTTGGCCGATGGTAGCAGAGTAAAACTAATATACCCGTGTCTTGGGCGACAACAACAACTGGAACCTGAACACTTGCAACCAAGTCTATTGCAGTCTTTGACAATGAGCGTCTCAACGAATTTCAATTTCTTTATTCATTTATTTACAAGACTACATTCGTTGATAGCTATGCTACACAATGTATTATTATGTCCTTTATTCGAACACTGTATTTACCTTTCTTTGGTGATTTATGTATATAAACAGTGTTAACGGCTATCTTGATTTATATTTCAGTGTATGCTATTATTTGTTTCTAGCCGTACT
>NW_022720728.1:0-1511 GCF_011630105.1 Anneissia japonica | reverse complement strand
ATAATAATAATAATAAATCAGAATATAAACCCACTGGAAAAAGGAATAGCGAAATTTTGCTCTGAAAGACCCAACAACGGGGTAAATTGAAAAAAAAAAACTATGGTATTATTTTAGTTACTTCTAGTTTTGCTGTAAATGTGAAAATTGACAATAAACTTAGTTAACCAGTTACTCTTTACTGTCTTTATCAAATTTGAATAAAATGATCATAATGCCAATTTCCAAGATGGCGTTCCTCTTGGCGGGGAAACGATTATTATTATTATTATTATTCTCAAAGTATATACAATCTCATCAAAGCAATGTACACATATAGAATATATATAAATATTATTTTAATAGTAGTATATGCTTATTTATTATTGTTGAAATCATTATTAATATTATTATATTATATATTACTATATTATATTCTTATTATTTCAAAATTATATTTTATTATTGAAATGAATTACAATGTTAGTACTGTTATATAATAATATTATTTATAATATTTTTATCACCACTATTGATATCATTACAGTATTATCATCATCCGTCGTCATCATCCTCATCCTATTCGTCATCGACATCATCATTCTCATTGTTGTCTAATCATCATAATCATCCTTACTGTCATCGATCGTTGTAATCATCACCATCATCATCATCACATCATACTCATCCATCGTCATCGTCCTCATCTTCATCACGTCCTCATCTTCATCACGTCCTCATCGATCATCTATCGTCGTTATCATCATCCTCATAATCTTCATCCTCCTCCTCATCCTTCTTCATTTTCTTCATCATCATACTCATCATATTCATCCTCATCCATCATCATCCTCATCATCATCAATGGTGTAGCCAGCTATTGGCACAATTGGGAAAGTCCCACACCATTTTTCTAATGGGTCCACATTTAAAAAATTGGTCCAAATTATGTAATTTTATGCATAAAATGGATACAGATTTCTCATATTTAGCTAAAAATGGGTAAAATTTAAGAATATGGGTCCAGATATTTCATATTTTTGCGTAAAATTGGTCCAGTCCACACTGTTTAAATTTTCACGTAAGTGGGTCCACCCTGATATTGTCCCACACCGTTTGAAAATCCTGGCTATGGCACTGATCCTCATCCATCATTGTAACCCTCATCACCATTCTCAACAATCATCGTTATCATCATCACCATCACCACAACCTACTAATCATCTTCATCCATCATCATCTTTATCCTCATCATCATCAACCTCATCCTTATCCTCCTTATCATCATCACTCATTCATCATCATAGTCCTCATTATCATCATCATCCATCATCATCCTTATCCTCATCATCATCAACCACATCATCATCATCCTTACTAATCATCATTATCAATTATCATCCTCATCATGAGAATGATGATGAAGAGGAGAACGACAAGAATGAAAATGAGAATGAGGGGCAGAGGGGATGTTTCTCATTCTTCATCATTAACTTCATCAACATCATTCTTATCAATTATCCTCATCATTA
>NW_022720727.1:0-874 GCF_011630105.1 Anneissia japonica | reverse complement strand
AGTTATTAAACACGGTAGCCATTTTTATAGGTGAAAATATATTTTTATCGTTGAGTCTAACGACACACTGGATTCACTTTCGGATTTATTGGAATATCCAATATTTTTAGGTGACCCCATATATTTTTAGTATTGTTTTTAGATACTTCTATTTTATTAGTGAAATACTGTATTTTGCCTTGGCTTTATGCACAGGCCTATCTTTTTGGGTTTTATTCCCTAATTTACGGTACATGATAAACATTTCTTTATTACTTTTATCTTTTTTATATTTTCTTAATAATTTTTCTCTTAGCCTAATATCATGGAAAATTTCTGAATTAAACCAGGATTGCGATGTCTGTTTAACACTTATTTCTCTGTAAGGAGCAACAGAACCTAATATTGATAAAAATGCATCTTAAGCCATGCTTCATTAACCTCTATACAATCTGTAACACAATTCCAATTAAACTCAAGAATTTCAGGACAATACCCTATGAGAGATCGCACTTTTATATATAAAGGAAATGTTTAAAAATAATAAATTAAATAGAAATTAAAATTACTGTATTTTTAAAATAAATCATAAGGGGTTTCAGCAAGACTGTACAGTACTGCCAATACCACTAACATGAAACGTCGCATGGATGGCGTGCTACGGTCGGTTAACGATGTGTTGTAAGGAATCAAAGGTCGATTACCACTAACATGACACGTCGCATGGATGGCGTGCTACGGTCGGTTAACGATGTCTTCTAAGGAATCAAAGGTCGATTACCACTAACATGACACGTCGCATAGATGGCGTACTACGGTCGGTTAACGATGTGTTCTTAGGAATCAAAGGTCAATTACCACTAACATGACACGTCGCATGGATGGCGTACTACGG
>NW_022720726.1:0-1946 GCF_011630105.1 Anneissia japonica | reverse complement strand
TTCTCGTACCTTGAGAAGAAATGCAATGATGTGCGTGAATATTCTTCGAACTGAATGTAAGAAGCAAACACCCTCCTTATTAAAATCGGAATCAGAAACTATACTGACCAGACACCTTACTACGTTAGATAAATTTATCAAGAATTTCGAGGATGAATTGAATACTTATTTTATAAACAAACCGAAAGCACGTCAGTGGAAGGCAAGAACGCAAATAAGGATGAATGAATTGTGTCAAGACCTGAGAAAATTACTGAAGGAGGAATTGATGGCGATGAAAAAGAGAATAATTGGGAGAGCTAAAATCGATTTTGATATAAAAGCGTATGAAAAAGACATTCGCAAAAAGGCCAAAGGTCTTGCAGACGAGTTTAGGACTATAGAAACACATAATGAAGTAACGGAAGAGAGACTTAAAAGAGAGTTTGATGTGAATTGGCTCGAATGGGTTTCAGATATACCTGATCAAGATGATCCTTTAGAAATAACATTGATTTTGGAAAAAATATCTAGAGATTCATTTCCTTTACAAAGAGACCAAGAGGTAATTGATATTTTAAGTAAGCGCACATACGTTTGTTGTGTGACAGAGCAAGACATTAAAGTCATTAAGTTTAGAGATCGCATTCCGTATTTTGGTTGTTCCGTAAGTTCATGTATTGATATTGCCCGTAATTGCATAAATTCTATAAAGTCAGACTTAGTAAGGATGATTGAAGGCTACAAAAGTGAAGGTAAGACTTTTAATGAACAAATCGGCAGAGCCTTTGTAGAGATTGTACGAAAGCGACTAGATGATGTGAAGACGACTGACAAGTTCATGTTTACTCTTAATGGACTGATTAGAAATACAATTCACATTCTGTTTTCCTTAGAGGATAGGCTTAATGATCTTCAGGAGGCTTACAGAAAGGAAACCGACCTCAAACAATACATGGAATGCCAAAAGAACAGATTATGGCAAATGTTTAGAGATGAGTGTACTATCGTACACTTAAGCGTTTCTGCAAGTTTTGCTGTTTCTCGGGATTTGGTTAGTGTCATAAATAATTCTCTTATTCAAAACTGCATAACAGGAGTCATCGACCATGTACGTACATCCAGAAGTCGAACATTTACCAACAAAATGAGCTACCATGCACAACTTTTGATAGATTTGGCAGAAAAGAAGAATTTTCAAGCTTTCCGAATATATTTGGCAGATCCATGTAATTATATGGACGAGTTGATGACAGAAAACTTGAGAGAATTCTGTACAGCAACTAGTGGAAGGGAAACTGTGTTGCAAAGCATATATTCACAAAAGATCACTGAATTATTTAGTAAAGCAAGAGCAGCGATTCATGATACATGTAGAAGCTTACCATCGGCATGCAGTATGAGTGTTTGGTGGCCAAAATTAATTGAATATATTGGCGATGAATTTGATGTAAAACCAGAAATAGGTTTTCTTAACAGCGACGATACGTTTGAGGTAAACGAGCTGAATGATAAGCTATTGACTGAATTAAAGAGGTCTGAAGAAGACATGCAGGATGAATTCAGTATGGATTATTTCGCTGAACTTATTGAGCCTTGCAAAGAGTTTTTTAAAACAGATCTTCTCGGTTGCCTTAAGTTATGTCCATTCTGCAAAGCACCATGTGACCTTCAGGCTGGTGACAAATATGATGACCATCGTACAGAGTACCATCGGCCAGAAGGAGTCGGTGGGTATCGTTGGAAGAACACAGACAAACTTAGTGTCGACGTATGCACTTCATCTGTAATGACAGACGCTAGGTTCAAAAATAAAGACACTGATGGCCAGTACCATCCCTACAAAGACTATCAAAGTGTTAATAAATACTACAAAGCCTGGAAGATCCAGCCGATAGCAAATGATTCGCAATTGTACTGGAAATGGTTTATGGCAACTTACAATGAAGAAATTGCTGAATACTATA
>NW_022720725.1:0-917 GCF_011630105.1 Anneissia japonica | reverse complement strand
TTATATACATAATATGTAAACAAAAATGACTTGTATATTCGCATTGTCCTTCAAAGAAGAGTTCCCTTTTCAGTTGTCTCTGTTCTACCAGGTGCAATGTCAATGATACAAACTTAAATTGATTAGTGATTTTTAGTAGTGTGGAAAAAACGTGTGGTTCATTTATTCGATAAAAAAAAGTATCTGATAAATTTAATTACATTTATTATTTTTATACGATTTAAAAGAACATAAATATGGCAGCCTTTGGTAGTTCTATGATCCATAGCCAAAGGATGATCTCTTTGAAAATCGATTACAATATAAATCGATTTAGAAGTGAATCAGATTTTCCCCTAGGCTATATTAAATTTCACTCATTTGCATAATGCTTACGTCATTCATTTGTATCGCATACCATTATTCACACCGAAGTAACAATTTTTAATGCTATACCCATAACATTTTATGATTGTAGAAAAGTCTAATCATCTTCTTTGGCAATCCACGCATATCATGAATAGCACAGTGCTTAATGTTTGTTTCCATAAAATTGCTACGCGCTACCGTCGACAGTCGTTGGCGATGTTGATTGGTCGGTTGAATCGGGAAGCCTTGCCGACTGCGTTGTGGACAGCTATAACGCAGTATGACTATTGCAGTGGAAACACCATTGCTTTAATGAAGCTAGGCGTTATGTATATCAAAACGATGCGCGAATTTCTTTCTATTCTAGACATGTATTCCAGGTGTCATCAAATATCACATGAAATTCTCTATAGAGTGCTCAATATAATATATATAATATTTAACACGTTTAACCTATATAATAATATATATGTATATGTATAAAATGCTTTGTATAGGCATATATATATATATATATATATATATATTTTTTTTTTCTCTACTCGTGTTATATTAAATACATAACACTA
>NW_022720724.1:0-1311 GCF_011630105.1 Anneissia japonica | reverse complement strand
AATGTCCACTACTGATATCAATACAATAAGTTGTTTATGTAAATTTCTTTATCACTCATTTAAACATAGAAGTGATCCTTCCCTCTGTAAATAGCTATTATATTTTATTTGGGCCAAAGGCCTTATATAAAAGTTGAAATAAAGGTCCTTGGCCAATATGTGCCAAGGAACGGAAACAACATACTCTATCTTAAGCAACATGGCTTCAGAGACAAAAGAAGTTGTGAAACGCAGCTACTAGAATTTGTCAATGAAGTCGGATATTTGTATACTTCATTTCTCTAAATCATTTGACAAGGTCAGCCTATGGGTAGTTTAAGTTTTAAGTAAAATTAAAAAACTTTTAAAATAAACTGCCCAAACTCTGTATTTGCACAACCGTGCAAACCCGTGTAGATATAAAGTGAGTATATTTATTATACTTATTATTATTATTATTATTCATCAATTATCATAACTATCACTGATTAATTTAATAACATTAATAGCCTAAGACTTTCCCTCCGCGGCAGTACACATTAACAAACCATTGGGCACTTCATATCAAGATCCAAGCGTAGGCTATAGAATTTATTGTTTCCGCAGATCTTATCTAGGCCTGAGGTAATATTATGTGGATTGGTCATGCACTTTTACACTAATAGAATCTTTAATTTAGATTAGTAGTCAATTTAATGAACTACTATTTTCAATAGGTCTATATTAGGCTTACGTGGTTTATTTCTTAATATAGGTTTTATGTATTTATTTTGGTATACAAATCCACAAGATATAATAGATAATATTATGTGGATTGGTCATACACTTTTACACGAATAGAATTTCTAATTTAGATTAGTAGTTAATATTCAATACGCGTCAGGCGTATGTACTATTTTCTGAATACAGGTTTATATATTTATTTCAGTATGCATATCCTCAAGCTATCTATTAAAAAAAAAGGCACTTTTATATCCATATAGAGACTACAGCAACATTACATAATTTAAATAGCTTGCGTCAATAGACATTTAAACATAATATATAATAATGTGTTCATTATATACTTCAGAAAAGTTTACAACTTATATTGCCAGGCTTCGGAGTCTGGATTTAAGGTATTAATAGGAATACAGTGATGGTGATGAAAAATATGTCATATATTGTTTTACTTTAAAAAAGTTTTACTTAAAAATAAGGGGCCTACTGCAATCGTGTGTGAATATAAGTACGGTAACTGAACAAATTGCTATTCTTAAACTGAAAACTTCGTTTAAATAGCTAGAGCGTTGAGACATTTTTTGTCATTTGAAGACGTACCGGTAGCTGCAG
>NW_022720723.1:0-1473 GCF_011630105.1 Anneissia japonica | reverse complement strand
GTGTATAGATGGTGAAAGAATATGTTTGTAATAAATAAAACCATGATGAAAATGCTTATATTTATCATCAACCGATATAACCTTGGAATTGACATAACATAACTGATGTCGTACACACTCTTCAGTGTGAAATGTGGCTCTCTTTGCAAGCACATCTAACATCTAAGGAAAGAAGAGCTTAGATTGGTACCATCTAGATGTGTATAAGAGACAGACATTAATACATTATGCTAATTTTCATCTTTGTAAGCGCATAAGACAGTGCAAATTATTTCCGTGACAGTCTTTTGAAGTGTGTAAAGCTCCATTTTATCCCATACATAGTCAAAATATTGGGGGGGGGGGATGATACAATGGACCACCCCCCCCCCTGTCAAATATTGAGGGGGATATATCCCCCCGGGATCTACGCCTATGATAATTGTCACCAAATTAATCATCATCATCATCATTGTTGTCATCAACTACAACAGTATCATTATCGTCAACATTACTATCACATTTTTGGCCTGTTGCTGTATTATTTTAACATTAATAGAAGTATTTTGGTGTCAAGGGTGCCCCACAAAATAGATATGCTTCATTGAAATATTCAATAAATTTAAGCAAAACAATTTCATATTTATGTAAACATTTTCCGACATTTTCTGGCAAATACCTGTGAGGCACACAACATATACAAACTTTTCTTTAATTGCAGGCATACAAACGAACGTATTTGATCCTTGCGGCATATACCGACTTGGAATCTAGTGGTGACGACTTAATGGTAGAAACAGAATTCTGGAGGTTTGAGGGCAAACATTTTGTAAAACAATTAAAGAAATTACAATGCAGGAGTGACGGGTGGGATAGTTTTGTTGTGGACAACCAAGTATATGTTATCGAAGGAAATCTTTATGGACCGCCTTGTACCACATCAAACGCAGGCGGAAACCTTAACATATATAAATGGATATAGGCCTAGCATAATACTGTCCACAGAGGATAGGGACTACAAACAAGATGCATTGGTCCCTCTGTCATCAGAAACGCATGGAGGTGAAGATGTTGCCATCTACGCAACTGGTCCAATGGCGCACTTATTCCACGGCGTCCACGAACAAAACTATATAATGCACGTGATGAAGTACGCCGCTTGCGTTGGAGATAATAAAGAGCACTGTGAAATCGTTGGCAATAGCGCCATCATAGTTTACCCAACATTCCTTTCACTTATTACATCCATTTATATAATTTTAATCAAACGTTTTCTTTAATATTCAATAATATAAACGCGTATTTTTTTAAAAACGTAAAAGTATTGATAATAAAAAACATGAATAGTACATGGCATTTTTAATCAAATATTGAAAAACTTATTATTAGTTTAAATTTCCAATATTAATATTATATATATATATATATATATATATATGTTTGTGTGTACATATATGTTTGTGTATATATATATTTGTATATATATATATATAT
>NW_022720722.1:0-990 GCF_011630105.1 Anneissia japonica | reverse complement strand
GTCCTTCCTCAGTGGCGAGTGAGTGAGGGTAGAAAAAGCTAGATAGTATAAAGTGAGAATTTCATACAAGCATGATTGGAAACAATAGGCTGGGTGAGATTAGAATAAACAGCCTAAACAAGTAAACAGGAAGGCCAATATATATATATATATATTTATGTTACGGATCAAGTTCTATCGAAAGAGAAAATCAATGATAACAATCCACTTTCCATTTAGTACCATCCTGTTATTCACATTTCAAAGTAGGACGTAGTACATCACATGTTCTTCATTATAGTCGTGTATAATCTACGGTATTTATTTTAACATTATATTTAGTTTGAGGCTCACTTGTATTCCACGAAAGGACACCAGATAAGTGTTGGCTTAGTGAACCTTCTGGAATAATATTTATAGAACAAACAGCAACAAAAATGTAGGCCTATAATATAATCGATCAATCGATCGATTGGTAGACCGGTACCAACCGACCACCAATCAACAAACCAACCAACTAATCAATCAACAAACTAAACAAACCAACAACAAACAAACCACCAATTAAACAATCAACAAATATAAACCAACTAACTAACCAACAACTAGCCAACCAACCAATGCTAAATGCTAAATAACTAACCACTAAACAACTAACCAACCGACCGACCGACCAACTAACCACCAATAAAAGAATCATTCAACAACAACCTAACTAACCAACCAACCAATCAATCAATCAATTACATTTTTTATTGTATGTTTATTTTCTAAAATTAATGTTAACGGTATTAAGTTACCAGTATTATCATCGTCATCACCATCATCATCATCATCATTATTATTATCTTCATCATATTATGGTTATCATCTTCATAATTTTCATTAGTTTTACCAACAGTATTATCCAAATATAGGTATGCCAATGTTATACACGGTGAATGATCTGATCCTGATCTAAGATCATCTGAATTATCGAGTTAAATGTTGATTTTTTTTTTTTTTTTTTTT
>NW_022720721.1:384-682 GCF_011630105.1 Anneissia japonica | reverse complement strand
ATGTCTAAGACTGCAATATAAATACTGTTGTCTCAGATTATTTGTAAATAAATGTTGGTCTAATTGCAAAGAAACTAACCCAATTTCCAATAACTTAATAATCTTCATTCCCTCAGGCATAATGAGCCTTTGAATTTTGTATCTGGCAGATTCATTAAATTTAACAGTTGGGCACTTTTAACCCTTTCACTGCTGTAGGTATATGCACCCCCTGTGCTGGGACTTTTTTTAACGAAAAAAGTTAATTTTTAAAATAATTCAAAAAAAATACTAAAAGAGGTTATTTCGAAATTCTTTT
>NW_022720721.1:0-376 GCF_011630105.1 Anneissia japonica | reverse complement strand
TGGGGCGAGCAATAGGTTGGCCTACGCGAGGAACATTGATATTTGGTATTTTGCATAATTAGGTAGTCATGTGACCTCAAAGTCGCCATTTTGAATTTCTGTTTTTTCTCAAATTTTGATAAAATTTTGCATAAAATCACTGTTAGATGTACTTTTTGCCATACGTTTTTATTTATGCTTTATATAATCCAGGTTGTAAATATAAATGCATCGTTGCAAACATCATACGGTTACTTTATTTTAGAACTATACAAATTAGCCTGTTCTATTGTGTGAAATGTGGAAAGGAAATCTGCGGACAAGGCATTGCAACCTTGACCCTGTGCAGGGCCTCCCAAGTTGAGAGAATCATCGTTTTCGTCCTTAGAATCACTGT
>NW_022720720.1:0-1059 GCF_011630105.1 Anneissia japonica | reverse complement strand
ACTCATGTGCAAAGCAGTGGTGTTTGTTTATCCATGAAAAAAGCACGCCGGGAAAGTTTGCTTTATCAGGAAAAGGTGACGTAATCTAGCTTATGACGTATACATGCGTGAGTGTGACGTCACCAAAAAATAAAAATTTTCTATTATAACCAAAATATTAATAACTACAAGGTTTGTGGGCGTAAATTCCCTTAATACAAATTAAGGGTAGCACCATCTACTTGCCATACAAATTACAGCTCCCATTGACGTCTCAATCGAGAAATACGGGTATCTGAAGTTTTTCTCGAAAATCCGACTACAAAACCAAATCGAAATTCACGTTCCACTTCTGAGTCTGAGTTGCTTCGCACACGCCGCTGAGGGCGGCATTCCGAGAACACTGCGTCGAGGTGACAGAGATATTTGAATATCATTTATGTTGATTAAATAACGAAAATCGTACATTTTGAGCTTCTTTATTGTCCATATCTGTACAAAACTCCACACACACAAAACCGCATTTGCTTTGCTCGCAACTATTATTATTATCTTCGAGCGTTAGCCGAGTTGTATGGGACGCCTGCAGTGAATTCGGTTTGGCAAAAATAATATTATTACATTTACAGGTTTAATATTTACTCGACAAGTCATATATGATGCTTCCAAACAACAAATTACCTTTTAAATAGAGAACTGTGAGTCAAATATATTTTTACAATATTTTAATGGGCATAAATTGAACTCAAGCTTCCAAAACAACAAATTACCTTTTAATTAGAGAACTGTGAGCCAATATTTTTACAATATTTTAATGGACATAAATTGAACTTAAAAAATGCCAATATTGGTGAGAAACCTAAAATAATGGTCTACGATGTATGTTTTTTTCCAGAACTAGACGGGTACACATGTCTAGAGGGTAAAACGTCACAATCTTCTGGTCCTTACTCAAGTTAGTAGGCCTATATGATGATTATTACAGTAGTTTTGTTTTGCTTGCTTTGTTTATATGACAAGTACAATCATTAGATGTTTGTATGCTCGTCAATGGAAAGTACTTTTCAAAAGCTAAGTTTC
>NW_022720719.1:0-574 GCF_011630105.1 Anneissia japonica | reverse complement strand
TAAAATCATAGGCTAATTTTGTTGTTAATAATTCACAATCACATGGATTTTGAAAAACCTGGATTTCGCCATTGATAGGAGGATATAGTATTGTAATGTAATACGGTGTTTTTTGTTTTTTTTAAATAATAATATAACATGTAAAACAGACTTGAAAATAAGTTAGTTGGTTACATTGCATACTCTTTGTTTCTCATTGTTTTATATATATATATCAGTTTTGGAATTTGGACATTAAAATCATAGGCTAATTTTGTTGTTAATAATTCGCAATCACATTGATTTTGGAAAACCTGGATTTCGCCATGATGGGAGGATATACGGTAGTATTGTAATGTACCACGGTGGTTTATTTTATTATTATTTTTTTTAAAATAATAATATAACATGTAAAACAGACTTGAAAATAAGTTAGTTGGTTACATTGCATACTCTTTGTTTCTCACTGTTTTATATATATATATATGAAAAAAAAAATCAGTTTTTGGAATTTAGACATTAAAATCATAGGCTACATAAGTCATTACGGTAGTTTGATGCCTATCAAATAAATAATAAAAATTTACCAAAATTT
>NW_022720718.1:0-596 GCF_011630105.1 Anneissia japonica | reverse complement strand
CACATTATCTAGTGCCGTTATCTAGGGCATCTGCGCCCATGATATCATGGATCAAGCCTTGCTATATAAATACTTCTGTTTAAAATTGTTATGTACATTTATTTGTACATTATCGTTGCATTTGGCAAATTGCCTGAGCAGGCCTAACACCCCTCTTCTCCCGGTCCCCGAGTCTTTTGACACCAGGTTAGGCTAGGCTAGGCCTAGCCTGTAGGCCTATCCTAGCCAACAGCGAAACATCACTCAGTGTTTTCTGGAAATTTTTTATTTTGTATACAGTATTTGACTAAAGTTTTTTTTCACATTTCCTTTTTCAAATATAAAACAAGGGAACATTGTTCCCTGGTAATAAAACCATGGTCAACTACCCTCTCCGTAGGCCTACGTATGTGTGCTGCATCGTTGTAGTTGCCTTAAAAAAACGTAAACAGCTCTTGGTGTAGTACGCAAACAGTGTCTTGGCATTGCCGTCACGGTCGATTAGTTCATAGTAGACTGGCCGCCTAGTCAAAACGAAAAATGCCTAGTAACGTCCCTAAGGAGGGGTTCAACTGTATTTAAATAGAGTAATTATAGCTTAGATAACTAGATAATCA
>NW_022720717.1:0-3150 GCF_011630105.1 Anneissia japonica | reverse complement strand
GGCTCTCTTCGACTCGAAATTTGAGTAGAATTTTCTTTTTCTCTCAATTTATTTTAAATTTTGAATTATGTACACTTAAATTATGAAGAAACGGAAACAATTCATCAAAACTAGTACCTACAAGATGGAATCTGTTATAATACTGTACAAAGATGCGTACACTGAGTGTTGATGCGGGCTAAAAATTTAAACGTTTTCAATCGTGGTATAATTTATTCTATAATGATCAATTACCGTTAGTTGTCAGTAAAATTTTCACTAAATAGGCAAAGGGTTAAATTAGCATTACCATTTTTTTTTTTTTTTTTTTTTTGAATACCCAGCCGAAAAAAACATGATTCACATTAAATTCAATTAATAGGCCTTCGCACAGTTGGACTTGCATTGAAGGCGGTGCCTTACGATGTGCGATTGAACAAGTATTGTTCCCCATGAGAACGCTTGCAGTTCTACACTTCGGTATTTATTGTTGTAATGTTTTGAATAAAATATTTTTTTTTTTAGTGTGGCACTAATATTTTAAGCATGGTGCAATCTTTGCTTATTTTGCCTAAGCATGGCGGTCATTTCTTTTTTTTGCGCAAGCATGGCGGGACCGCCATGCTTTAGTATAGCTGGCGAGACCCCTGGTTACTGTCTCTAATTTAATGTGTTGCCAATTCCTGCAGAAACCATCTCAACATTTTATAGCTATGTGTATAATTATACTTTTTGTTTTATAGATAAATCGATATGTATGATATTTTTCTGATTAATTTTCCATTTTATTGGTCATGGTAATATACAGTAATGAATACAATACATGAAATTTCCTGGTACAATGAATGAAAAATATTTAAAAAGTGTACTAAATTATAAGATGCAAAGCACATTTTGCACAGAATAACACACACACTGAACATATGAAAAAGTAAATAGGGTAATGATCCCATATGATCAGTTGTTGATGGGTAAATGCAAATAAATAAATAAACACCTATGTCATAATTCAAGCATTTATATAACTTTACCCTCTCATTTCCACCAGTGCCGTAGCTCCAGATTTGAAGAATGAACCAGACAGCCTGGCTCCTGTGACCCCACTGCCATTGACTCCCAATCCACTGAAGGCACTTCCAGACACACCAGTATATCAATCACCAGAGTCTTCTGAAAGCAGTGAGTCCACTCACGACTTCACAAGTACTGAGACTACTGACAGACCAATCTCCGAGGGCGAGTGGCTTAATGGACGCAGCGAAGGAGAAATTATTCCACGTAGGTTAATCTATGGCTTAAATTCTTCAGCAAACTTTATACACTCTCTGCTAATTTTTTAACATCAGAGGTGGTTGGTATTCAAGTTTAAAGTAAGGTTGCACAAGTCTGTTTATCTTGGGGAATTTTTCCTTCTTTATAAATTTTCTTTATTATTGTTATTACCTCTTTGGAATGCACTGTTATTTTCTTCACTTGAGGCAAAGTCATTCTTTGATTGACTTTTTTTTAACAGTGTGTATAATGAAATTCAGAGAGAGTAGAAGGTGTAATGTACAGGTAACAGAACCTGAACCAATAATAACTTTTAAAAAAAAATGAAAGCCATAACCACCAGAGTAGTGATTGGTTTGGATGTTTGTTGTCATTGCCATTTCTACGTCAAACTGTAGAGAGAGCACATGCTTTTTTGCCAGCTCTGTCATGTAATTCTTTATGGCTGTATTAACAATTTGCTAATTTCCCCTTTAAAAGCATTATTGAAATTAAATATTGTTACCAATTTAGTTATATTCTGACAAACATGAATATATGAAGCCTGCCCTCTATAGTTTGACTGAATAATTTGGGATGATGGTGATGGTATACCCAACTATCAACCTAGCATTAATTATGGTAATTTAAAAAATTTAAAAAATCAAAAATCTTGTGTTAACATGGAAAACCTTTAAATATTCAATTACATATTAAATTTCCCAGAAATGAACAAATATGTTTATTTCTAGTGAGGCAGATTAAAACAATTCAGTAACAATATTTACAGAAGTATAACAGAAGCAAATTAAAACCGACCAATCAGATATAATCAAAATTAAAACTAGCCAATTAAAACAATGTAATTAATGAGGTGTGTCTTGTATTAAGTATATCACTTATTTTCATGAATAATCAACAATTTTCCTCAGTGATTCAGTTCTCAGTGATTATATACGTCCATTATATCAGGGTCTCAACTAGAATTGTTAATAATAATAATTATTATTATTTTTGTTATTGTCATTATTGTTATTTTTATTGTTAATTATAATAGTCGATGTCATTGTTGTTTTTGTTATTATATGAATGTTGCTGTTGTTGTTCAATGATAATGACACTAAGAGGAATTTGGGAATTTGAAGCACTAAGCAATGTATTAATAAACCGTAAACTACAAGTATTTCATCATATAAGAATATTAGTTGAAGGTCTTTCTAAAGTTAAAGTCTAGAGGGAGTGATACCAGGAACTAGGACCAATTGTTGACCCAAGCTACATTAAAACTTTAAAATAATTTGGAGGTGTTAAATGATATGTAGCTGGATAGACATGTATGGAGGATTCTGTTGTTTTTTTTTATTCAGGTAGAGAAGCATTAAATAATATTTAATTAGCCTCTCCAAAGGAGCGAAGCTCCAGGGAGTCTATTGTTCTTGCCTATGTACTTCTTCATGTTGTCGTCGTTTTTTGTTGTCACTGTTGTTGTTACCGCGATAACTAAAGTTTTGTAAGTCTGATTGGTTTCAAACTTTGCACAATGCAAGATGGTAGTAAGAAGACGGCACATGTTGCTTGGTACGTCTGTGAATATGCTAATTGCTTATTTGCATAATTAATATTTCACTAATCAGAAAATTTAAACTAAATTATAATTCCCAAAGAAAATTTTGAACTCAGGTGAAATTGTGATATTGTTTTCATGTTGTCGTCGTCGCTGTTGTAGTAACTTGTTTGTTACCATGATAACTAACGTTTGGTAAGTCTGAAGTGATAGCTTTCAAACTCCTACTTATTAGTTTTCAGAGAAAATCACACCATGGGGAAGCTATGCTTTTATTGCGCAGCGTGAAAGGAGCATTTCTAGTTTTTTGTATGGCCATTTCATTTTAATAGTGATTATTAGTATGATAGTATTAT
>NW_022720716.1:0-1679 GCF_011630105.1 Anneissia japonica | reverse complement strand
CTGTAAATTATCTGTGAAGTGTCGCTGCCAGCATCATTATCTACTGCTATACATCTTCCAACATAGTACCCTGTAAAATACACAAATCAATCGTAATGTTGGTAGTCTATGAGTGAGATACTTACCTGGATAACCGACTAATTGCCATTGCTCCCAAAACGGAACACCCCTTCGAAAAAAAATGGAACAGTCCGACCCAAGGCGCCACGTGCGAACCGTCTCCCTAACAAACGTCCTCATTCCCTTTTCGACGTTGTTCGAAGTTGGATACACTCTAGCCTTTGAAATTACTAGCAGTCTTTTCAAGCAATTCTGTCATCGCACGCGTCCGTTGCGCAGCACGGATTCGCATTTGTTTGTTCGTCTCATTTTCAGAGCTGATTTCCTAGCGAAGACGCAGACTTTAGTCGGTTATCCAGGTAAGTATTCACGAAATAGACTAAATTAAGTTTAAAATGTATCCTTACATGGGAATGGGGAAGCAAGTGGTACTACGTCCGATGAATGCTGGTTATGTATCTCTACATAAATTTAAGTTTGGTAAAAAAATAAACTTGAAACTTGTAATCGGCAACCATAATTGAAAGTGTTAGTGCCGGATCAATGGGAGGGTGGATGAAAGAAAAGGTATGATGTGTGAAATATAATCCTGTATATAGTCCTGATTATTCTAAACAGAGGTAGATTCAGGACTAGCTTTCTTTGTTGTCCAATTGATTTGTGTAATGTAAAGCTGCCTTGCAAAATGTATCATACACAATTATTTTCATGAAATGTGCAGTAATGTGTACTGTAGCTAAAGATTCACATATAACAAAAGCTTGGTTTCCACACAATCGCTATACGCTATCGCTGACAGCTTTCAGCGATGATGATTGGTCGGTTGAATCAGCGAGCATTCCCGGTTGCGTCAGGGACAGCTATGTAGTGCAACGTTTGCACTAAAAACAATGTAGCGATAGAGTAGCGACTTTATGGAAACCAAGCTTAAGTATTAGAATCATCCTATTTATTATTTTTAACATTATTATTATCATTATTACTTTTTAATATAATTATTATTACATATTCAGAGATTAATGTTACAAATGTTATGCTAATATACAAATCATATTTCTTACCAGATCCAACATTTTCTGGAAAAGAAAATTCATAAGGACCATTGGGAAACACAGGGTCATTATCATTAACATCTAGTACCGTTACATTAAGTGTAGCAAAGCCAAGCCTTCCATCAACGTCAGCGGCTTCAATCTGGAGTGAGAACGCCCTCATTGTCTCAAAATCAAGCAACTTGGCCGTGTGGACATAGCCACTGTCAGCTGTAAAACAAAACACATTTTTATTTTACCAAAATTAATTTGTGTTCCAGAAAAGAGACAACATAAACTCTTTATTTAGATAACATTTTTCATAAAAAGACAAATAAATAACTAAAAAAACGTAACAGACATGAAAAATAAGACAATTATAAATGTTTAAACCTACATTTTATTGTGAAAATGTTATTAATGTTTCCAGCAGTTATTCTGTATGTTATTCTGGAGGTCAGCGGGCTATTCAAATCAGGATCTACAGCAGTAACTTGAGCAACCTAAAAAACAGGTGCATAGTTGTTATCAATAATGCTAAAACCTGAAAACAAGTCATCAGTAATAGAAATATTATACTGAGCAGTA
>NW_022720715.1:0-581 GCF_011630105.1 Anneissia japonica | reverse complement strand
AACCATCACAAACTTTTTATCTATCGTCAGACCCGAACACATCATCATCATCATCATCATCATCACCCCCAATACCACAAAAGTCAAGAAACTATCAAGAGCCATGTTTGTTTTTTTTTTAAGCTTTGCTTTGCTTTTTGTATTTTAATACTCGTTCCACAAAATATTCAACAATGCATCGGTACGATTTTGAAAACGAAAGCAATGTTCATTGTACTGGTAAATATGCTCCAAAGAACAGTAAAACGATAAACATGCAACTATCTGATGACGATTGATTGCATTGTGCATCATATCGCATACTTGCTTAAAGTTCGTTTCTAACACACCCTTCGAAAGGTCCGGAATGTCGTACACGGGAACGTAATACGGAAGTTCCACGGAAGGCCAAACAAACTTGATCGAGTTGGTCAAATTTTCTTTGAAATGTTGACGTCTTTTATTCGACAGTCTGGCAAAATCAAATTTTCCGCATCGTTTCCATCCGTGTACGCCAAATGCGATGTTGAGAAGAGAATCCAGGTCGTCGTCGATACTGCTGCCGAAAATGCGACGCTTGTGCGGGAACATGGATCTGTACA
>NW_022720714.1:0-1816 GCF_011630105.1 Anneissia japonica | reverse complement strand
CCATTGTAGATTCTGCAGAGTGACCAAACTAAGTTTGAAATATTGAATCAAGATGGCTTCGGATTATCACCCTTGCTTCACATGCTGAAAGATATAACAAAACAATTCTTTTAATCAGAGCAAAGTGATACATACAGTTGTCTTGTGCATTTTGGAACTCTTTTTTGAAAAAAAAAAAAGTGAGTCATGAAAAATCATAATAATACATACACTAGGTCAAAATAAAGAATTGAGGGGCTGGGCAAAATAACCAAGAACTGACAGTTGGAATATGATTAATGCTCTAATTGTTTTAAAATTTTAAATCATAATAATTAAACAGATTTTGCCGTTTGTGTCTTTAAGGCAAGTAATTAATTAGTATTGAAAATGTATCTTAAAATTTCTACCCACATTTTAAATTTTGTATTTTCCTTCAACATGAATGTATTAAAATAAGAGTATCATATGCGGTAGCTGAAATAAGAGACTAACACACTTCTTAATCATAAGTCGGTTAATTAGTTGTTCCATCCTTTTTTTCTTAGTTTTAAAAGCATTAAAATATTGTGCAATATACTTACAATGTTAATATCCTTTATGCAGTAGACCTTACACACACATTATTGATTAATTGATAACCTCCACCATTAGTACTAGTGAGTTCCTATATTTAAAGTGTTAAAAACTTGAAACTTAAAAAAAAATTATTCACCTTTGAAAGTCAGGTAATTTCCTGTTTCTCCGACTGCCGCATTAAGGCTTTAAACAAACATCAACGCTTTCTTACTTCATGAGTTTTCACTGAGAAAAATTCCTTTACCAACAAATTCTGAAAGTCAACATATAACGATTTTTTGATATTTTGTTTTGCAAACCCACTGTTGACGAAATAAGGATTTAAAATAGAAATAAAATTTATTTTTGATTAGTTAGCTCACCTGCTGCCGTGAATTGGAAATTGAGAAAAAAAATGTTTATTCTGTTCTGTAACATTAATTTACCAGAAAGAAATCTTAATTTGTTCACATAAATTAGAAGCATTTAACAGATCAATGCAAATTGTTGTAAATACGAGGGAGTTGTTGGTAATAATGATAATAATACCAGTAGCAAAGGCCTAGCCTATAGAGGCCTATGCCTACCTCTATAAAAATCATTAAAATAATCATATCATGGACTTTTTTTTACAATAATAAATAAGTGAGAACACAGCCCAATTTACCACACTCCAATACTTCCATTATAGGGCAGGCCGAGCCTAGCCCTCTTTGGCATATCTTCAGTTCTGTCTTTTCTTATTAACAGGCCTAGGCTAGACTCGGAGAATCATAGCATGCTTGTTATTCCCTAGGCCTAGGCTCCTAATCCTTTGCCTAGAGATCCAATCCAAACCAATTCAATTTCTGACTTAAAAGAGGCATTATACTAAGCCTAAATGCGCCAATTAAACAACATTAAATGAATATTAATATAAAAACAATTCTTACCTATTGGTACTGCTGAAATACTTCAGAATGTATGGTTATGGCTGCAGTTTTATCATCATGAATGTGCACTGAGAAAGAGATCTAATCCACTAACAAATTTCAGTTAACTGATAACATTCAAAAAAGCACCTTTGTTAATTTCCATGGCCTTCAGTGATAAACATGGATAAAGTGACCAATCACATTGGTGATTTGAGATTATCCGTGGTTGGCTGAACAGCTTAAATGACAACATCTGTTATTGTTAGCAAGGAGGTATAAAAATATTTTTATACCTCCTTGTTGTTAGCTTGTGTTTTAAAGTTGTATGTTTTATTATGTTATATTATTTTAGTATAGTCCTAGAC
>NW_022720713.1:0-1078 GCF_011630105.1 Anneissia japonica | reverse complement strand
GAAATATTGAATCCCAACACGATGGCGTGTATTTCAATACTTGGAGTATGTATTATACTTTCTCAACCATGTTAAGTAACTGTATTTCTACCAAGTAACTCCAAGAACTACCTATTTACAACGTAGTGTATAATGGCCCTTTGGATTGACAGCATTGATACTTTAGGGGCAAATAGTAATTGATTGTGCAAACAATGGAGGCCATTTATGTCATTAGAAATTGCTTAAATGATTCATGATTGATTTAAGGTCGTCTTTGGCATGGATTGTATACCGTGTGCATTCACCTTTACCGTCGCTACAAGCTACTGTTTCGACGAATCACATGACTCCAAAAAATAAACGCGTTTGCAATTGGCCAATTCCTATGAGGAAGGTGGGCTAGATGCTGCTACTATCCAGTCAATCTTGTTCCCTACCCAGGTTATTTGTTTAATGAGTGTTTTAGTTTGAGTTCGAAAATATCAATCTGGAATTTGTATGCGCTTGAAATGGGGCTTAAAAATGTTTATCAACATCGAAGCCTAAGCCAGTGTCGAATCCGAAGAGAGCGCCACATGCAATATTTTCTATTTTTCTCCACGTTCGCCATAGGCCTATTATTTTAAATTTTTAACATCTCACCCCCCCAAAAAAAAAAAAAACAATAAACGACAGACTCTTAAAAAAAACCCAATAAACGACAGACTCTTACATAGCATGACGAAAATATTCATATCTTATTATTGTGTTATATATTATCCTCCATGACCTTACCACCATTGAGGAAGTTTTTCCTCTGGTTATATACGAACGAAAATAATACGTTTGGTAGACCATGATATTTTCCTCCATGGGTAGACATTACTAGTTACTAGAAACTGATAAGTTCTCACAATAAGCTTAGCCACGGTGTTCTTGAAAGCAGTGCTTGCAGCGGCCAATTCGCCCGGAGAATGTATGGTATGTAGGTCAAAAGTAAATGATGTATTTACTGTACAAGCTATTCAGGGCGTAAACATGCAGTGCCTTCCAAGGCTATGTTCACACACACGGCGTAAGGCTGGCTTAAGCCTGGCGTAGCGTACGCCTTTGTGTG
>NW_022720712.1:0-971 GCF_011630105.1 Anneissia japonica | reverse complement strand
ATTGTGAATATAATTTTCTTTCTTTCTCCAGTTAAAAAAATATTTGACAAATTTAGTGGAGCCCCGGGCCCGGCAGCCCCCAACCCCCCCCCCCTCACTCTTTATTCCGGCACTGGATATAATATATGTCCTACAGTCGATTTGACACATATATGCTGTTGCCTGCACCTTTGTGGGGCTGAGATAAGAAAATGTATTATTATGGCACTCTTACGGACTTAAAATTATGAATATAATTTTCTCTTTATCTCAATTTAAAATTTTTTTTTGACAAATTTGGTGGGGTCCTGGGCCGAGAGGGGCCCGCTCTCTTTAATCATTATATATGATATATATCCTACAGTCGACTTCACAAACATTATGGTGTTATTTATCAGAAAAGTCCTTTTTGGTCAGGTGCTAGATCGAGGAACCTATGGGGGCCCTGCGGACCGCTGCATGAGAGCGCATAGCTGTATATGCATATGCATATATATGCACCTAGATGCATATGCGAGTGCGGGATACAGCAAGGATTGGAGTGGTCGTTACTTTAATTACTTTTGTTACTTCCATTTCAATACGATTCAGCATTTCTAATACTGTATTATCTATGCAATTCTATGCAGGAAGGTTGTACCGGAAATTATTGGTCGTATGATTACACTATTAGTGGTATGATTTTCTTAATTGCAGACCTCTTGCAAGCGATTGTCGTCGGTGAAAGTATTCCGGTACATGTTCGATTATAGCCTACTTCGATTATTACATAATACATGTCGATAGACGTACACACCATTACACATTTAAAATGACACCTCTCTTTCGCGCAATAAGGAACCCAGCGCAACAAACATAACTTAAAATGTAGAATAGGGAATTATGCGTGTCAATCGTACCTTTTACGTAGCTATGACAACACTAAAGTTGTCACAAGCGCGCGGGGTCAAAGCACTTGCAATGTGGTTGAAGCTGCCACATAACCATTTTAG
>NW_022720711.1:0-523 GCF_011630105.1 Anneissia japonica | reverse complement strand
TCTTCAGGACAACTGAATTTTTTAAGCTACTTGTCCTAGGACATGTGAAATGAAATTAATTTCCCACATGCTGATTATCTTATTATTATGTATGCCAGTACATAATAATTATTACTGTAGGTATGACTGTATTAACAGAAACCAGATTTAAAATATGTTTTGTGAATAATAGTTTTATATTCCATAACATTATTATAGCATATTTTTAACGAACAGGCTTTGTGCAGTATTTCATTTTTGTATTTTAAATAAATAAAATAAATGCAAATAACAATTGTTTCTTTTTCTTTTGTTTTTTTCAGTATTTAGCAGTGTTTGTCAACCTCTTTGAAGCCTCATTTGGTTCTGGCATTTTCCAATTGGTGTCCATCTATTTTATGTTATCCAATTGAATAAAATTCTAATTGGATAAAATTCCCATTGGAAAGTGCCAAAATCCAATTGGATAAAATTGGATTTTGGCACTTTCCAATTGGATTGTTACCCCCAATTGGGTTTATAGTATCCAATTGGATAAATTCCA
>NW_022720710.1:0-519 GCF_011630105.1 Anneissia japonica | reverse complement strand
GTCGTCATCGTCTCTGACGAACGATGACGTCAGGTCTACAAATGTGTGTGTGTATATATATATATCAATGGAAAAAAAAAAAAAACAACAACAACAACAACAAAAAAGCAACGATGGACGATCGGATCGAGATCCAGAGAATTGCGAACTGGTTGAAACTTCCAACATCACAGAAAGAATGTGAAGAATACAAAAACCTAATCGAACTGTTGCTCATCGAAAAAGTTGTTGACAAAATGGAATGGGAAATAACGATGCTGACAGAAATTAGAAACGTTGCAGACCAAGAGGAAAAAGAGAACGGAGACGATCTAATCAAGATCACGTGGTGCCAGGCAGTTCTCGACGTGCTAAACGAAAACTTGGAACGATTGCAACGCGAGAAAATATTTCAAGAGAAACTAAAGGAAGATATCTGTAATAAGATAATAACGAGAATGAATTAAAAAAAAAAAAACAAACAAACAAACACATTGTTGTCTATTTTTTTATTCTTTTCAACGTCCTCCACCTCCTCCT
>NW_022720709.1:0-536 GCF_011630105.1 Anneissia japonica | reverse complement strand
GTGAGAACTAAACCTGTTTTGATAACGTAGGGCCAATATACAATGCAAAGCAAATTGATCACAAAGTCGGAAGCATGATCTCAAACATCAGAACCCAGCTTTTATTGTTTAAAACTATCGGGGCCCCATTGAGCGAACGGTATTATAGTTTAATATTATATTTTTTAAACTACAATGTCGGGGCCCCTCACGCCTGGGGCCCTGGCGCCCCCTTCCCCCGTCAGCGCCCGAGTGTGGCGTCACTGATTGTAACAACTGCAGATTGTAGCAACCCCAAAACGAACGGCGCTTCAGAAAATACAGAACAAGTATACAAATTATTCTCGCAAACTTCATATCTATCGCGTTGTTTGTGTTAAGTTAACTTAATTTATTTTTATTTTTTGAAGTGTACAGTTTTTTTTTAATATTTTAAAATCCTTAAGTTAAGTTTTTTTTTTTAAATTTTCATTAAAAAAAAATGCGATCTTTAATATTGACCTTGGTACAATGTAAACCTGTAATCATATACGATTATATACAGATATTCTAGGCCT
>NW_022720708.1:0-2169 GCF_011630105.1 Anneissia japonica | reverse complement strand
GGTTATTAAATCATAGGCGGAATTTATTACCCGTTTCACCAATGTAATGGCCTTTGTTGCAAAGTGTGCATGATATAAGGTAAATAACGTTAGTAAAATCACAATTTAGAGGTGGGGGGACAGTTTATAGTCAGATGTGTTGTTAAGTATTATTGATCTGTTTGTGTTAATATGGCTACAGACCTGGCAGCGAGTTTTATTACATGTGGTGATACCGTTATGAGTGCTGGGTGTACGAAGTTTAGATGGTGCAAGAATGGATTTAAGGTTAGGTGGCTGTCTAGTAGTAAGGAGAGGGGGATCCGAGAACAGGGGCTGGATAGTGGTGTCATTTTGAAGGAGGGCATAATCATGTTTTAATATTTTAGATAGTTTGTGAGTGTTAGGATTGAAATCAAAGACCATGGGGGATGCGTGCAGTATTAATTTAAGGTCAGAGCGGGTATGAGTGTTAGCTTTCATGATACATGATTTTATAAGTTTGAGGGGATAGCCGTTATTAGGAAAGTGGTCAGTAAGTTTGGTGACGTTAGTAATGTAGTCGGTAGAATCAGAGCAAATGCGTTTACAGCGAAGCATTTGGCTGTAAACAATAGATTGTTTAAGTTTGTTAGGATGTGAGCTATGAAAGTTAAGATATGTGTGATTATCGGTGGGTTTAGAATAGAGAGATGTGGAGATACTGTTGCCTGAAATGGAAACATTAACATCAAGAAAGGGGATAGACGTGTTAGAGTGTTCCATCGTAAATTTGATAGTGGGGTGAAAGTTGTTACAGTGAGTGACGAATTTAGTAAGGTTTTCAAAACCGTGAGGCCAAATGAAAAAAATATCGTCAATGTATCTATAAAAATGCAAAGGTTTGAGATCAAAGGAAGCGTACAATTGTAAATTAGCTTCTCCAAGATTTTAGAAAAGCACGGAGCAAAACATTGGGAGACATTAGAGATATCAAAATGATCATCTTTGTTTTAAAAATATGACCTTAAACCAATTATTATTATATTTACACATAACTTAGAGATTTTTTTTAACAACTATTTGTTATTTGCCATTTTGTTCTTTTAAGCTTTCATTTGTCACCATTGAATAAAAGTGGAAACATTCGATGGCTCTGAAAACAAGAAAATTATATTTTTAAAAAAAACATGGTTTTTTTTTTTGGCCAAAAATGGCGGTTTTTGGTAATAGCATTTTCTAGTATTTTATGGGGAAAAATGATCTATTATAGCGAATAGAAACATGAGTCATCTGAACAATTTGCTACCAAAATGAACTCTGCATGACTAGTAAACCGAAATACAGATCCCCCCCCCCCCAAAGCTGCCATTTTGGCTAGGCCTATTAGATAAACAATTCGTAATCAGCAAGGTCAAAATACCTTATTCCACTCCTTCTAGCTAAAAATGCCAAAAAAATTCATCATCATTTTTGGGATATGGAACCTGTCTAAGCATGGTTGAGGCTGAGGTAAGAAAATTTGTGATTATGGCACCTCTAGATGCCCGGAAATTGCACTCTTAGACTTAAAATTTTAATATAATTTCCTTTATATCTCCGTAAATAAAAAGATTTTAGATAAGTTTGGGAGGGGAGCGGCTGGGCCACCTTGAATCCGCCACCGATTTCAGAACAAAGTCAAAGTCGAGATTGTTTCCACGATCCCTATTATTTATCATGAGGGGTATGCTTCATATGTGTATCCTGACAAAACCTTCACTTTTCCCCTGATGGATAAAACTTACCCGAAATGATGATCCAACTGTGGCGAGGAGACCCAGGGAGGGTGTTGGAATGTTAACCCACCTCAGCCTGTTGGGGCTGAGGTGGGTTTTTACATAATTATTATAATGAAAAAAAAATAGGCGGTTTGGGTTTGGGAGGGGTTAACATAAAGAAAACAAGAGCGTCACTTCAAAAAGTGTACCTACCTCACCCTATGCCTAAATACAGAATTCAACCAACGCGGGCGATTCTATTCTTCTTTTTTTTTTAACTTTACAGACGCAAGTATACAGTCGTCAACCAACATCTGGTTGCTCAACTCAAAATGAAAAAAAAAATTATATTGTATAATATTAATAGGTAGGCTTATAGGTCGACACTGCAGTGTTCGTAAAATGTTTGTCACTGGTGCTGGGAACTGTCACATAAGTGGGGGACCAGGTC
>NW_022720707.1:0-1781 GCF_011630105.1 Anneissia japonica | reverse complement strand
GGCACTCTCAGCACTTTCAAAATATATTTAAATATATTTTATTATTATTATTATTATTATTATTAATAATAATAGTTTTATTATTACTAATATAATTATTATTAATGTCAATATTGTATCCTTGTATAATTTTCCTTTTTTCCCAAATTTTTTGTTATTTTGAAAACTGTAGGTGGAGAACAGGCCAGCTGGGCTCGCCCTTAAATCCACCACTGTTCCAAAAAGTTAAATTTTTTTAGTTTTAATCAAAAAACACACATGTGTTTTACAACCATAATTAATGCATAGAGTATTCTATGAACAAAATAAATGAAAATGAATGAATGAAAATATGAATGAATAAATGAATGAATAAAAATGAATTATTAAAAATGAATGCATAAATAAAATCAAATGAATAAATGAAAATGAATGAATGAATGAATGAATGCATTAATAAATGAATAGATGAATGAATACGTGATTGAGTGAGTGGGTGAATAAATGAATGAATTAAATAATGAATGAATGAGTGAAAAAATTAGTGAGAATAAGTGAGTGAGAGAATGAGTGAGTAAATGGATGGACGAATGGATGGAATATTATTATTATTATTATTATTATTATTATTATTATTATTATTATGATTATTATTATTATTATTGTATCCTTTTATCCTTGTATAATTTTCTTTTTTTTTCTCAATTTTTTATTTTGAAAACTTTAGGTGGGCACCAGGCCAACCGGGCCCTCTTTAAATCCGCCACTGTTCCAAAAAAATTATTATTATTAGTTCCAATCAAAAAATACACATGTGTTTTATAACCATAATTAATAAAATGAATGAAAATGTGAATGAATAAAAATGAATGATTGAAAATGAATGAGTGAATAAATAAAATTAAATAAATAAATGAAAATAAATGAATAAATGAATGAATATATTAATTAATTAATGAGTGAGTGAATAAATAAATGAATTAGTGCATGAATAAATGAATGGATGATTGAATAAATGATTGAGTGAGTGGGTGAATGAATGAATGAATGAATGAATAAATCAATGATTAAATGAATAAATAAATGGATGAATGAATTAGTGATTGATTGAATGAGTGGGTGTATAAATGAATGAATGAAATAATGAATGAATGAGTGAAAAAATGAGTGTAAATGAGTGAGAGAATGAGTGAGTAAATGGATGGACGAATGGATGGATTATTATTATTATTATTATTATTATTATTATTATTATTACTATTATAATTAATAATAATAATAATAATAATAATAATAATAATAATACTTTTATTATTATTATTATTATTATTATTATTATTATTATTATTATTATTATTATTATTATCACTATTGTATTCTTTTATCCTTGTATAATTTTCCTTTTTTCTCCATTTAGTTTTATTTTGTAAATTTTAGGTGGGGACCAGGCAGGTCCCCACCAGGGAGTGAGCAAGAAATTAACCAACATCCTAAAATGATCAATATCTGATTTACAGTTTTTTTAAAAATATAATTACTACTACTACTATTATTATTATTATTATTATTATTATTATTATTATTATTATTATTATTATTATTATTATTATTATTATTATTATTATCAATGTAAATATCTAAATACTATTAAAAATGTTAGAGGCCTAGAAGAAGTACTTTAAAATATCAGAGCAGCTGACACATTCAATTACCTGTATGATTAAAATTTATTAATAAATTATCAATATTTTCAAAGTTACCATTGTGGGGCTTAGGTGGTCAATCTGTAAAATTTCCTCACT
>NW_022720706.1:0-649 GCF_011630105.1 Anneissia japonica | reverse complement strand
GCGCACGCGCGATTATGGTAGAAGCTGCTTTAATTCAGTGCAATTATTTTTTGTCCAGTTATTTCACTGCTAAGTATATTTTGTACCATGTCTTAAGCTGATCAATGTTGCTTTGCAATACGAAATATATACCCACCAAGCATTTAGTCATTGTTAGACTTTAAAACAAAAGTGTATAGTTAATGGTATTATTCGGATTGTGTTATATAGTTTTCAAGAAATAAAACAAGTGTAACTTGACAATGTTTAACTTGTGTAAAATTATTCCGTTATAGATATTTTTATTTTTACTCTGCAATCTTTATTTTATATTGTACTATGTAGGCCACAGTTTATCTGTCAACTGCGACTGGTACTGGTGTGTTAACCGTTCCCTAGACATTCCATCTTTCACCCAATGTACAAGCAATAGCAAACAAGCATCTAGCTAGTGAAATGGATAATGATATTGTATGCATGCATCCAGTAATACAGTATATATGCATATATATATATATAAAATGCACATAATAATTATATACATATTCATATCAAAATTTACTTAGGCCATTATTGCGTTAAATAATTAATACTACTGTATTAAACTCTTGTCTAATATACAAAGCCATAGGCCTAATAAAACGACCCTGGTCATTAGGAAATTGAATGA
>NW_022720705.1:0-755 GCF_011630105.1 Anneissia japonica | reverse complement strand
GTGCGGGCATTTATAATGCGCCTCTCCCTTGCGGTTATAAAGCGCAGTTCCTTTCCCTGGTCATTGGGTCCACATGCTAAGTGCTAATAAAGGATAATCATTTGCTTCTTACATGTTTCCTTTGTTACTGTTATTTTACATTGGTTGAATAATGAAATGAATTAATATATTATATTTATAATACAAATTTTACCTCAACCATGTCTTTAATTTTTGTGTATGATACAAATCGTAGATGTGGCAGTGCAATATTTTTAGTATGAATCACTTGACATACCTTTTAATTTTTAGGTGCAAGGGCAGATGATTTATATACTAAGGCAGATGTAGAAAATAATACACACAAAGTTGTAATGATAGAGGGCCTCATTGCTGATCAAATTACACTATTATTAAGGTAATGGTTTCTGGGGCTTGGGGTGATTCTAATGAACCAGCTGATCAGAAAATAAAAGCTAATAAAAATGCTAAATGCTAATAAAAGCATTTTCTGTGCTAGTACCATATACATTCTCATACTCGTTACTGTATTGTTATTGTAGAACGTGTGTGCGCTTGATCAGTATTCCTGTTGAGCCAGACACTTTACATGCTGTGCTCCGCCTGTCCCTTCGACTTACACGACAACACCATTATGCCCTGCAGTTTGCTGAGCTTGGTGGTGCAAAGTTGCTGCTAAGTCTAACACAGTCGTCAGCTTTTAATGGGGCATTATCCCTCATCACCTTGATGCTTAGGCACATTATGGAAGAATC
>NW_022720704.1:0-2101 GCF_011630105.1 Anneissia japonica | reverse complement strand
ATTATAATTAACCAATTAGGCTTATTTGCCTCTATAGTACCAAAGATTCTAGAAGCTTCCATATACTGTATTACTCTTGGATTCTACATGGTGTCATGTGTTCCTGAAATTACCAATGTGTTTTACACTGTTTCTTTGACCAATAAAGTGTGTTATTCTAGAATCTTCTATGTATTAAATATGTTAAAGTAAGGCAAGGAATGGTAATTTATTACAATTTGAACATCAATAATTCCCTTGTGTTTCAAAAAGAAATGAAATATCTTCGAGTTCTCTTGGGGTAAATGTCCGACGATGCAGCGCGGTGCTTCTCCTTTCACAACAGCAATCACGTGCTTGTCAAAAACATTGTCGGCCTCATGAACTGTTGGTAGAATCTCTCCGATTTTTGGAATCCAGGTTTCTTGGTACACATGGAATCCTCTAACAGCACTCTCAATTTTATATGTATACTGGTACTTTTCCGTAGCAGAACTTGAAGATGAAACGGCCATGTTCTGACAAGCATTTTTTTACGCCCTCAACTTGAAGAAACATTCTCACTACGGTATAGACTTCATTGACCAGACACCTTGAATCAAATCAGCGTCGAACACGCAACACATTAACAATACACGATTACCCGTTGTTTGCCGTCAGTTTGCTGCTTACCCTGTTTTTACAAGGCTAACGAAATACCATGAGAGAAACACAAAATAGGCCTAGGCCTAGTAATCGTGAAGACAGTAAACATCAAACGTTTAGGGTAAGCTTTTTTGAGTAGTATTTATTTCATTTCATATCAAAGAAAGCAGCACACAGTATTACTCTTTGTTTGTCAACCTTTTTATGGACTGGATACCCATGTTAATTGATTGGGCACTCACTGCAAAATGAAAAAAACTCAGAGGGGGCGTTTATTAGAAGGGGAGCGTTTATTAGAGACAATACGGTATAAGTATCTTTTAATCTCTGTTAATGCAACTGATTTTTTTTAGATATATCCATTAACCTTTAAACGCTGTTGTACTTAATTGGATTACGCATCAACACCCTCAGCAAATCAATATTGACTTAATATAGATATAAGGAAATATTTGACCTTGTGAACCTTGAAAAAATTAGATAAAATTAGCAAGGTTATTTACAGTAGTAGCATTACATCAACATGATGAAATAAGTTGGGAGCACTGTTTGTATTGTTTGGAAATTATGAAAGTGGAGTTGAAAAGCTTTGTGGTTAAGATGCTTGCTTTCTCGGTACCATTCCTGCCATAGTAACTGATTTTTTATAACAACCAAAACCAGCTTTCAACTCCCTATGCTTCATAATGAGACTTAGTTTATGTTGAGCACCGTGTATGTATTCAATTTAATTCAATTCAACTTTTATTTTTGGATCAGTTTCATACACATAACAATCACAAATAAATTTCAAAGCCCAGGACTGTACAGTACAATTATATTTAAAGATACTCAAACTGTAGAAATTTTAGTTTTCTCTTGAAAATATCAACTAATTGGTACATAATACACATAATATGTTCAGTTTGTTTAAATCGTGCTGCTGTATTTAGATCAGTAGATATATTTTACATTTATTAACTTTTAGGTGGTGAAGGATGCATTATCGGAGGTGGCGGATCTATCATCGGTGTTGGTTCAGACATTGGTGGCAGTATTCGAATGCCATGCTTCTTCAATGGAATCTTTGGTCATAAACCCTCTCCTGGTATAGTGTCAAATGATGGACAGTTTCCGGTTGCAAGGGAGAAACGCTTGGAACTGCTGGCCACAGGACCAATGTGCCGGTATGCAGAGGACCTTGAACCCATGCTGCGTATTATGGCGGGAGAAGAGAGCATAAAGGAACTCAATTTAGAGAAGAGGGTCAACATCAAGAAACTGCGGTTCTTCAGTATTGATGAAGGTGGAGAAGAATACCTAGTGTCAAGGATTGACCCTCAACTTAGGCAATCACAAGAAAATGTAAGATTTGCAACAAGCTGCATCTGTCATTGTGATATGATTATGTTAGTGGCTGTGGTGATTGATGGAGGTGGTGAAAGTAGTTATGGTGTGTTGGTGTTGACGATGTTGGTGGTTGTGGTGATCGATGAAG
>NW_022720703.1:0-633 GCF_011630105.1 Anneissia japonica | reverse complement strand
TGTATCTGATGATTGATGATGGGCTATGCCCGACGAAACATGCATAAATAAATCTCTTGTAATTTTTAGTTCTAACCAAAAGTTAATGCATTGATACATGTATTATGATTTACATACCTCTACCAGAAATGTTATTAGTTCATCATCAACATTTTCCCATTCATACTCATTGAGTTTTGATTTAACCTTTTCTTTAGTCTGCCCCTTATCGAAGTTATCATCGATGCAAAAGAAGTCCAGAGTTCTGTTTACATTCAATTTGGGTAGGTAATATGGGCGATACGTCTGTGTTAGTTCATGCATCGCACTATTTAATAAGTTACTGGCAGTCCGAATAATGGTGCCTGCATTACACACAGTTTCGTCACTTAAGAATAGTTTCTCCATCTCAAATTGCTGTTTTCTTAGGTTCCTTTGTTTTCCAGTAAAAGCTGCTTCTAAGACCAGTCTAAGTCTGTCGTGCATACTATCTCTCTCTGCAACTACCCCAATGTTCATAATTGCCTTATTAATGGAGGCACATATTTGGTAATACTGTGAGCTGGTTGTATCCATTATATCTAATGCCGAGAAGAGGCGCTGCATTGCCCTTACATTTCCAGAAATTGCCGCCTTGGTATAGATGTCGAATGG
>NW_022720702.1:7290-8529 GCF_011630105.1 Anneissia japonica | reverse complement strand
GCAATACTGAACAGTAACAATTTTTTATTCATATCAAAATAGAAAGTTTAGTCCTGAGTCAACAAACTTGACATAAAAAAAATGTTATTCAACACTTGATGACAAATAAACACCCTTCCTCCACCCCCTATTTTTTATATAAAGTACTTTTTTCCTGGATAGAGCCTCATTGAGATCAGACCATTGTAATAAATGTAAACAGTGGTATTGTTTGCTAATACAGTTAAATATCTATGATAGCTTTTGCATGCTTCGTCAAACTCAAATCTCTATACTGTAGAGTTGTTTTCTGTATCACACTATTCAAATTACTGATTATGTCTGTCACTCTTGCTAGTATTCCTGAAGAATAGGTGCATTAATCAACAGTTGCATTAATTAATGATTGCATAAAACTGCATGCTTATAGTATCAAAAACAGCCTTAAACCAACAATTACATTAGTTGAAGATTTTTATAAAACTGCTTACTGAATTCTTAAAAAAAAAACAGCCAAAACCAACAATTATTATATTCATTAATGAGTGCATAAAACTGCTTACTGCATTAATTAAAATAGCCTAAAAAAACTATTGCATTAAATCATGCAAAAACTACATGATGTAATAATCAAAAACAAATCTAAACCAAGAACTATGGAAGAGTGTGTGTTTCAGACTATCTCACCGTGCCTAACATAAAAAATTACATTTTGAGTTAAATTTTTAATATTGTCACTTTTTGAACAAAAGAGCTTATCTTGCCGAGTTCAGCACTTAGTGCATATTTTTGACTTTCCGCCATATTTCTAGTACTGTTCCGAAAAATTTAAAACATTCAATGGAATAGTGTGTGTTTTAGGCTATCTCACCGTGCCTAACAAAAAAAAAAAAAATTGGACTAAACTTTTTAACATTGTGACTTTTTGACCAAAAGTGCTTATCTCGCCGAGTTGAGCACTTAGTGCAAATTTTTGATTTATTTTCGCTATAATTTGAGTACTGTTCCAAAAAACTTCAAAGTTTCAATAAAAAATAGTGTGCGTTTGAGGTTATCTCACCGTCATAAAGCTCTAATCGAAGACATGTACTGTTGGTGCTATTTTGTCTACGGCCACACCACGTTGAAAACACCGGTTTGCCGAAGGTAACGAACGTCAGGCCCGGTTATAGATGCAGGCCTAGGCCTATTTTTTTTTTTATAAACGAATGTAATTATTTCTAGTTGTAGTAGTAGGCCTTTATTTTTATTTAGAAACAA
>NW_022720702.1:3181-6521 GCF_011630105.1 Anneissia japonica | reverse complement strand
TCTGTGATCGGACGAGAACCGGTGTTTTCAAGGTAGTATGGCCGTAGACAAGGATGCACCAACAGTGCAACACTTCGATCATCGAGTTCATTGAATGATATTTCAAGTTGTGACGTGTTACTTAGAAATATAAGAGGTAAAATGAATTTTTAGAAAAATATACATGAAATAAGTCTACAGCACCCGGTATTCCCAGGCGGTCTTCCATCGAAGTACTAACCGGGCCCGACGTTGCTTAACTTCGGTGATCGGACGAGAACCGGTGTTTTCAACGAAGTATGGCCGTAGGCAATTGAGCACCACCGCACCCGGCATTCCCAGGCGGTCTCCCATCGAAGTAATAATCGGGCCCGACGTTGCTTAACTTCGTTTTTGTTTATTTCACATTTATTCTATCTCTCTTTATCTCTGTCTCTATCTCTATCTTCATCTATCTATCTCTCTCTATCTGTTTCTATCTCTCTACTCGAGATCTCGATCTCTAGAGATGAAATTTTTATCACATGTACAAATGAAATTTTTACCACATGTACATAAACATAGTCTGAACACATTTCTTGAATTTCATAAATTTCGAAAAATTGTAAATATTTTTCTGCGGCGATTATTATTTCGATTTTTTTAATTTAACTGTGATGCTTTTTGAAAATTCAAATGACGATAAAAAATTTTTGCTATGGAATCGTTCTATTCATTGGTTAAAAACTGTATTTCAGTGAAATATCATTCAATGAGCTCGATGATCGAAGTGTTGCACTGTTGGTGCACCCTTGTCTACGGCCATACTACCTTGAAAACACCGGTTCTCGTCCGATCACCGAAGTTAAGCAACGTCGGGCCTGGTTAGAACTTGGATGGGAGACCGCTTGGGAATACCGGGTGCTGTAGACATCATTTATGTTTTTTCTAGAAAATTAATTTTAACAATAGTAGCGCATCCATAGCTCTTATAATATTTTCCTAATGCAGGCGTCACTTTGAAGTCTGGACCCACCCTCCTTAAAGGTCGCCAAATAACGTCGAAACCTAAGGTCAATAAATTTGCTGTTGTAGTGAAATCCTAACGTTCTTTTTTATCTTGAGTGAAGCTTTACCTATAAATTTGATGAAAGGTATGAAGCTTTGACGAGTAATTTGTGTTTTCTGGTGATAGGAGATCGAATGCATAGCTATTAAAGTTGATGAATGGTGTGAAGCTTTGACGAGTAATTTGTGTTTTATGGTGATGTGACATCGAATCCACTATTATTATACATGATTATATCATTATTATAATAATAATAGTAATAATAATAGTGATAATAATAACAATAATAATAATAATAATAATAATAATAATAATAATAATAATAATAATAATAATAATAATAATAATAATAATAATAATAATAAGTAATATGTGCGTTGGGTAATCGAGGACACTAAATATAGAGGAAATACGCCAGGTCCTCTTTCTTGCACATCGTGCTTTATTCAGCCATTGCGTTCGTTTGCCTAGAGTGTACTAGATGACGTAGTTGACATAGGGTCAACACTTCTTAATGATAATACATCCCTCCTTATTTTGTTAACTTGAATTGTATTTGTTTGATAATGTTGAAACAAAACATATAGTCTTCCTAATATTTTCCTACGTAACACGTCAACAACTTGAAATATAATTCAATGAGCTCGATGATCGAAGTGTTGCACTGTTGGTACTTCCTTTTCAACGGTCATAATACGTTGAAAACATAATAATAATAATAATAATAATAATAATTATTATTATTATTATTATTATTATTATTATTATTATTATAGAGAGGGCCATGGAGCGTATATCAGAAATTGCACCTGATCCTTACAGCATAATTTATGTATACAGTCTTCTGACATCAAAGACTGGAAGCTTTACAGTCAGAAAAGGGGGATTTTGGGGGTGAAAAGGTCCTTGAAATGCCAGAAATTTGACTGGACCAGCTTTATACAGATCCATGTCAACAAGCTTAAGCCTGATGAGATCAATTTTAAGTACTCACACTTAGATCCGAGGTTTGACACAATACAAATTAGCAGCACCCGTCGGCATGCACCCGTCGGCACACGTTGAATGAATGAATTTCTGAATTAGTTTACAACTGATTGATTCTAACAAGGAATTGAGCAGTTATTACTTTAAGTGAAAACTGTAACAATTATATATTTATTGCTAATATTATGTTATCTATATAATAATAATACCATTATTTATATTCAGTTTCTATACAGGTTGTAGTTCATCACCATGTCTAAATTGTTTACTATGCATGAACTACAAGTAGTGATTGTCCAAACAAACCAGTTTCTATTATTATTTTTACTCAACTTTTTAACATTGTCACTTTTTGCACAAAAGTGCTTATCTCACCGAGTTGAGCACTTAGTGAAAATTTTTGACTTTCCGCCATATTTCGAGTACTTTTCCGAAAAACTTCAAACTTTCAATAGAATAGTGTTTGTTTCAGGCTATCTCACTTTGCCTAACAAAAAAAATTACATTTTGACTCAACTTTTTAACGTTTTTTCTTTTTACACAAAAGTTCTTATCTCCGCCGAGTTGAGAACTTAGTGCAAATTTTTTGACTTTCCGCCATATTTCGAGAAATTTTCAGAAAAACTTCGAACTTTCAATGGAATAGTGTTTGTTTCAGGATATCTCACTTTGCCTAAAAAAAAAAATTAAATTTTGACTCAACTTTTTAACATTGTCAATTTTTGCACAAAAGTGCTTATCTCGCCAAGTTGAGCACTTAGTGCAAATTTTTTTACTTTCCGCCATATTTCGAGTACTTTTCCAAAAAACTTCACACTTTCAATGGAATAGTGTTTGTTTCAGGCTATCTCACTTTGCATAAAAAAAAAAAATTACATTTTGACTCAACTTTTTAACATTGTCACTTTTTGCACAAAAGTGCTTATTTAGCCGAATTGAGCACTTAGTGCAAATTTTTGACTTTCCGCCATATTTCGAGTACTTTTCCGAAAAACTTCAAACTTTCAATAGAATAGTGTTTGTTTCAGGCTATCTCACTCTGCATAACAAAAAAAAAAAATTACATTTTGACTCAACTCTTTAACATTGTCACTTGTTGAACAAAAGTCCTTATCTCGCCGAGTTGAGCACTTAGTGCAAATTTTTAACTTTCCGCAATATTTCGAGTACTTTTCAGAAAAACTTCAAACTTTCAATAGAATAGTTTTTGTTTCAGCTATCTCACTTTGCCTAACAAAAAAAAATTACATTTTGACTCAACATTTTAATATTGTCACTTTTTGCACAAAAGTGCTTATCTCGGCGAGTTGAGCACTTAGTGCAAAT
>NW_022720702.1:0-2610 GCF_011630105.1 Anneissia japonica | reverse complement strand
CTCAACTTTTTAACATTGTCACTTTTTGCACAAAAGTGCTTATCTCGCCGAATTGAGCACTTAGTGCAAATTTTTGACTTTCCGCCATATTTCGAGTACTTTTCCGAAAAACTTCAAACTTTCAATAGAATATTGTTTGTTTCAGGCTATCTCACTCTGCATAACAAAAAAAATTACATTTTGACTCAACTCTTTAACATTGTCACTTGTTGCACAAAAGTATCTCGCCGAGTTCAGCGCTTAGTGCAAATTTTTGACTTTCCGCAATATTTCGAGTACTTTTCAGAAAAACTTCAAACTTTCAATGGAATAGTTTTTGTTTCAGCTATCTCACTTTGCCTAACAAAAAAAAAATTACATTTTGACTCAACATTTTAATATTGTCACTTTTTGCACAAAAGTGCTTATCTCGGCGAGTTGAGCACTTAGTGCAAATTTTTGACTTTCCGCCATATTTCGAGTACTTTTCCGAAAAACTTCAAACTTTCAATTGAATAGTGTTTGTTTCAGGCTATCTCACTTTGCCTAACAAAAAAAAAATTACATTTTGACTCAACTTTTTAACATTGTCACTTTTTGAACAAAAGTGCTTATCTCGCCGAGTTGAGCACTTAGTGCAAATGACTCAACATTTTAATATTGTCACTTTTTGCACAAAAGTGCTTATCTCGCCGAGTTGAGCACTTATTGCAAAATTTTGACTTTCCGCCATATATCGAGTACTTTTCCGAAAAACTTCAAACTTTCAATTGAATAGTGTTTGTTTCAGGCTATCTCACTTTACCTAACAAAAAAAAAATTACATTTTGACTCAACTTTTTAAAATTGTCACTTTTTGCACAAAAGTGCTTATCTCGCCGAGTTGAGCACTTAGTTCAAATTTCTGACTTTCCGCCATATTTCGAGTACTTTTCCGAAAAACTTCAAACTTTCAATTGAATAGTGTTTGTTTCAGGCTATCTCACTTTGCCTAACAAAAACAATTACATTTTGACTCAAATTTTTAACGTTTTTTTCTTTTTGCACAAAAGTTCTTATCTCCGCCGAGTTGAGCACTTAGTGCAAATTTTTTGACTTTCCGCCATATTTCGAGTACTTTTCCGAAAAACTTCAAACTTTCAATGGAATAGTGTTTGTTTCAGGATATCTCACTTTGCCTAACAAATGAAATTAAATTTTGACTCAACTTTTTAACATTGTCAATTTTTGCACAAAAGTGCTTATCTCGCCGAGTTGAGAACTTAGTGCAATTTTTTTTACTTTCCGCCATATTTCGAGTACTTTTCTAAAAAACTTCACACTTTCAATGGAATAGTGTTTGTTTCAGGCTATCTCACTTTGCATAACAAAAACAAATTACATTTTGACTCAACTTTTTAACATTGTCACTTTTTGCACAAAAGTGCTTATCTCGCCGAATTGAGCACATAGTGTAAATTTTGACTTTCCGCCATATTTTGAGTACTTTTCCGAAAAACTTCAAACTTTCAATAGAAAAGTGTTTGTTTCAGGCTATCTCACTCTGCATAACAAAAAAAAAATTACATTTTGACTCAACTTTTTAACATTGTCCCTTTTTGAACAAAAGTGCTTATCTCGCGAGTTGAGCACTTAGTGCAAATTTTTGACTTTCCGCCATTTTTCGGGTACTTTTCTGAAAAACTTCAAACTTTCAATGGAATAGTGTTTGTTTCAGTCATCAACTTGAACATAGAAATTAGTGTATTAAAAAAATGTCTACCCATCAGTTTACAGCGGAAAATGATAGAAACATTTCCAGTCACTGAAAGTGTTTTATTATTTTTATTATAAATTTTTCGTTTAAAAATCAGGGTACACATTTTTTAAATTCAATAATTTTTATGCAGAAGTTAATAATTTGTATGCTATTGCAATATGAGCCAGTAAAACACAATTGATGTTCAATTGCTTTAATACACTTGAGGTTCTTGTTATTCAATAGAATAAACGAACAAAAGCACTCAAAATTCACATGGATAATAGCTTTCAAAATTTACCTAAAACCGTTTTACGATCGCATGATGACGTCATCGGCCAAACACCGTTCGTAAAATAGAAGGTTCGTAATTGAAAAATTCGTAATTGGGAAGGTCGGCTGCAGTGATTCCAACAGATAAATTAAGAACGCATAAGATGGGTATGATTTAAACAAATAAAACAGCAAACACATTAGATGGATATGAACATATTTATGAACGATATGACAGAAAAGATTTTAAAAAAAATAAAATAACGAAAACATAAGACGGACATGAAAAAATTCATAAAGGAACGAACGTATAAGACGGACATGATTCAAACAATAAAACAAAGCCAACATAAGACTGGCATTTCTCAAACAAATAACAAACGTATCGGACGGACATAAACAAATGATACTGTGTAGACGAATGAATAATTTTGTAATGAACAAAATATTTATGAACAAAAACAAACAAATATGAAACCATTGGACGGTTTTACAAATGAACATGTACCGGTACGCATGTAAAATGTGCAAGTTGTGATGATATATCGATTCTGTCTTTATTCATAAATGATGGATACTAATTGAAAGTATCCCTTCTTTATTTTTTTATAATTTTTTTT
>NW_022720701.1:0-748 GCF_011630105.1 Anneissia japonica | reverse complement strand
ATATCAAGCGTATTCACCAATCATCTGAAAGAAAGAAGGTAGGCTGTTTTTCGTATGCAACTGATATTTCAATAAATAAATGATTGGTTACAATAACTAATAATCTTTGCTATCGCCTGTGCCTTTTGCGTATGGCGACTACAACTAGAGTTGACTATCAGCAGTGACAGTGTACAGTAATTCTGAAATGTTCTCATATCTCCAGAAGCCCTCTATTGTCCACTATTGTTAAAACTTTTCTGTTGAGCCTGCTGACTTGTTTTTGAAATCATAATGCCGTGGCTGTTTAAATTTAAAAGTACAATAGCAGCAAACTAAAGGAACGGAAAAACAACGATGTAAGAGAACATTTAACAGCGAAGCAATTAATGCAATCATTTACAATCATAAATTTATAATGGAATGGAGAAGTTGAGGTGAAAGGTGAATGTTTGCATTAATTATCTAGTCCAGTCCGAAATGTAGCAATATCAGAGGTTGCATTTTTTTTTTGCTATATTTTTTAAAAATTGGATATGATGTAGAGTAGACATTGATAAATAAAAAAAGTATGTGCAACATTTTTTTTTTCATACGTAAGGGGGGTTGCCAGCAGTTTCAAAATGGCCACCATTTTTTCCTAAAATTGTCACTAATATTGTAAGTTTATGTTATTAAAATGCAGCATTCAATTGGAAATTCATTCATAACAATGACAACAACAGATAACTAAATATTGTACACATTTTTGAGCTATTAAAATTTAAAA
>NW_022720700.1:0-504 GCF_011630105.1 Anneissia japonica | reverse complement strand
GCGAGCGCAAATCGTAGTCGACACCGAACCATCGGGCACGGGAATGCTGTCTTCTCTGTGCTCCTTGTGATCGTGGCTCGACAAGACGCCTTCCGCGCGGACGTTGAATCTCCGATTCCTAAATTTATGGCCGTAAAAGTTTAACGTTGCCGTGTCTCCCACGTGCAGTAAGTTTTTCTCGATCACGACGTCTAGTTTTGTTTTCACCGCGTTGCACGGATGGCTCCTCGGAAGATCCGAGTTTGTCGGAGAAGGTAAGTCGTAGCAATTTTCGGTCGCTCCTCCTGACAGAAAAGTTAGCCCTCCCTCGTAACAGGTGTCGGGGCGACCGAAGTTATCGGTCTTTCTGTCGAAGTAGTAGCAGGCGAGAGAGCCGTTTCTTCTCACCTGGACGGCGGGGTCGGGTATGCTGAACACGCTGTCCTTACACACGTTCGCATGATATTCGACGAGAAGGGGAGGTGCGTCGGCTTTCGCGATTTCCACCCAAGCGTTCGCCGTGAT
>NW_022720699.1:0-620 GCF_011630105.1 Anneissia japonica | reverse complement strand
GATGATGATGATGATAATGATTATGATAGGATAACGGTAATGATATTAATATTAAAAATTGGGCTAAAGGTGCAAAAAAAAGTTGTGATTTGTTGATTATAATGATTAGGCCTATAGTAGTTATTAAAGCTTAGAATATTTAGGGCTAAGCTGTCCTGAATTATAATTATTAATCTCTATGGTTGCCGAAATTCACTGATAAAAGATCATGAGAAAATTGTTGGCGCATCACTTTGACTATAATGGTATAAACTATAAGAAACTCCAGTACCTGTTCGCATTATAAAAATAAATCATAGGCCTAGTTATATAATCAATAATAGCCTAGTATAATCTCATGGAAGTTATTCTCTAACTCTGTCATGATAATAAGAAAAAGAGTGTAAGTTACCTATCAGAGTTGTAGTTTAGTGTCTGGGAGCCGTTAATTGACAGACGTCAGCATTGATGTTCGTGTGATGCCTAGTACACTTTAATCTTTTATCCATTTGCATTTTAAACTTCTACCTGTCATCCTTATTACATTTTATTGAATTTTAATTTTGAATTACTTAGGTCTAGGGTATTAGGCCTATCTTAAACTACATTATATTACAAAATAAAATTTTAAAAAATTCATA
>NW_022720698.1:0-7195 GCF_011630105.1 Anneissia japonica | reverse complement strand
ACTTGTTGGTTTGAATTGACCGGGTAAACATGAATAGGTTGATGACGTAGCTCCGTGACAAGATTAAATTCTATTGGATAAGAGATTTTCAGTGACTTAAAATGCGGTGACTTGTTGGTTTGAATAGCGCGGGTTTTTGTGAAAAGATTTATGACGTCATGTTATCAATCTGTTTTCTTTAAAATACAACTAAAACATAGCTAAGAAAAAAAATAATTAAATAAAATAATACAATTGGTTATAAGTAAACGACGTTATTTACGTCATCTAATCTTTCTATTCAATTTAGTGTATATATACTGGAGAAAAATTGAAGTTAAAACATCAGTTTAGTTTCTGAAATTCGTTGAAACAACTACAACTGTCTTGACTATAAGAAACTAGTTCAATTTAGTCTATCAGAATGAATTACTATAAATCAACAGCCGATTTTACCGATTCCAAGATGTTTGAGAAGGCAAAGACTGCAATGAATCGTGTAATGCATCCGTCTAAGAAGCAAAAAGTAGAAGTTGGACCGACTGCAAGCGCTTCTTTCAGACAGGATATGGGAAAGAGTCATTTTGACTCTACCAAACCAATGATGGCAAACCGGTCAACAGTTACATCTACAAAACGTATTTTCCTATCTGAAAAGAGGCATGTTGTCGCTCAAATTTGGAATGAAAATATGTTTATCTGTATTCGCGAATTCTTTAAAACTGAAGAAGATGGTGACTTTAAACCAAGCCGAAAGGGAATTAATTTACCAATTAAACAGTGGCGAGAACTTTTAAATCAACGCGACCTCATTGATGATATGATTAAAGAACTTGAAGGTGTTAATGAATGCGTCCCAGTAAATGATGAAAATGACAATGGAAAGTACCCTGACGAAACAATGAAATGTAATGAAATGATGAAACGTGTTAAAAGTAACTATGAAGGCGGTCATTACAATTGGATGTATAATTTTGATTCCGATGACGTCGAGTGTGATTGTTAAGATCATAACACAATGGATACCATGATGCGTTATTGCACATCTTGAAAGTGTATATAACCCGTGACATTCTTGAATCTTCATTCGACAACCAAAACTGTAGCTGTTTCTATCATCATCAAAGTAAAAAAAAAAATTACCTGAAGATGGAAAGCAACGCTCAGGCTCCGGTCATCATTGACTTAACAAGGGATGATTTCCCGGTGCAGACTCCGACCATCATCGACTTAACAGGTGACGATTTCATGGGAGAGGCTCCGGTTGTCATTGATTTAACAAGGGATGATTTCCCGGTACATCAGACACCGACCGTCATCGACTTAACAGGTGACGATTTTATGGGAGAGGCTCCGGTCGTCATTGATTTAACAAGGGATGATTTCCCGATTCAGACTCCGACCATCATCGACTTAACAGTTGACGATTTCATGGGAGAGGTTCCTGTCATCGATCTAACTGTGGATGATTTCCCGGTTCAGACTCGGATCGTTGACGAAAACATAGAAGACAATGCAGTCCTGGGAGATGATGGTGATAATGAAAATGACTATGCACTAGAACTGATGAACATAACATCGAAAATTACAGAAGAAGAAATAATTCTGAACGATTTTTATGACGAGGAAGATTATTGTAATTACTTAGCAAGTGTTGCGGGTGAAGATTGCAAAGATGGCGATGATGATGTTTTTTTAGAAGTGTTGGAAGATGAACTAAAAAGGAAAACAAGCAAAAGTCTTAATCAATGGAACAAGATAAAAAACACTATCGAACGTGCATATAGTGATGAATTCATTAATGTATGCAATGCTCTTGTCAGTAAAAACTGTTACGGTTGTGTTAACAACCGATCAAGTCAAAATGATCACGACTTGTGTTATATGGCAACACCATTTGAACGATTACAACGATTTTTTCAATCTATTATTTGTTTAAATCTTATAGATTATGGGGCAGTCCATTTCGAATGGGCGTTAAATAATTTTGATTTACCATGTATAGATAAAAAGGAATTTATTTCAGTTATAAATTTAATTAAAGCAGATGGTAACTTATTTCAAAAAATTCTACAATGTATGTAACTGTTGCTAACATAACGAAAACCGAAATTCAATCTTTACGATATATACGTTTATATATGTTAATCATATTTTTTATTTATTTATTTTTTTTAATTTCGATTTCTCACCTGTTAATTTATATAATTAACTTAATAAATCTATAGATGTCTTGCTATTTGTAAAATGTTTGAAAAATGATTGTGTTTGCTAATAAATCTGTTTTTAAATAATACAGAAAAAAATGAATTTTTTTCTTTGCGTGTTATTTATATTGCGTGTTGTTTGCGTGAACGTTTCATTTGAGTGATAAAGAGAAATGAGTATGGATGAACAATTGAGAAAAGTGTATTACGACCCTAAGCATCCAGGCAGTTTTGGTGGTGTGAACCGACTTTATCAGAACGTAAAAAATAACTTAAAGATAACCAAGAAACAAGTTCAAGACTGGCTGAGCAGACAAGATACATACACACTACATAAACCAATTCAACGTAAATTCCCGAGAAATAGGGTATTTGTAACAGCTATAGACGAGCAGTGGGAATTAGATCTTGTAGACATGACATCTTTAAAACGTTACAATAAACAATATAGGTTTCTCATTACATGTATTGATGTACTATCTAAGTTTGCGTGGGTTATCCCCATAAAAAATAAATCCACCGATTCCATGTTGAAAGCTATGAAATCCCTTCTCTCCGGTGAAAGAAAACCTATTCAAATTCATACTGACAGAGGTACAGAATTTACAAACAAAAAGGTTCAAGCCTATCTTAAATCGCAAGACATACATTTCTTTACGACAAACAATGAAACGAAGGCTAGCGTGGTTGAGAGATTCAATAGAACGCTAAAAACCAGAATGTGGAGATATTTCACGTCTAAAGGTACCAATAAATATATCGACGCGCTTCCCAAACTTGTTTCTAGTTACAATCAGTCTAAACATCGATCTATAGGCACAGCGCCTATACTCGTTACAAAAGAAAATGAACACGAAGTGTGGCAAACTCTATACGGAAACAAGCAACGAATCAAGAAACAGAGATTCAAGTTTAAAATCGGTGATCAAGTACGTATTAGCAGATATAAAATGCTTTTTGAGAAAGGTTATTTAGCGAATTGGACGGAAGAAATATTTACAATATGCAAACGTAAACGAACGCCCGCCCTTACATATAAACTCAAAGATTGGAGCGGTGAAGAAATTGAGGGAAATTTCTACGAGAAAGAGATTCAAAAAGTTTCTAAAACAGATAAAGATACCTATCGTGTTGAGAAAGTCATACGAAAACGAAAACGCAACGGTAAAACGGAGTACTTTGTTAATTGGTTAGGTTATCCTTCCAAATTTAACAGTTGGGTTCAAAACCTGGAAAGATAAACACTATGGCGAGACAGTTCTACGTTACGTTACCCAGCAATAGTTCGATGAATTATTTTCCCGAAAATACACTTACCAGTTACACTACAAAATTAACCGAGCCCATACGCCTTAGCGTACAATGGGAAGTCGGACTGGCCGAAATACAATATCCGCATTCGTGGTTTAACGTAGATGAAACAAACAACAGGTTTTACGTGAAAACAGATACAATCCATGAAATAGTTATTCAAAGTGGTTATTACACGTCGGGGAATATGCTGATTGATGAAATCAACAATACTTTGAGAAAGTTAAATATAGAGGATAAAATAGTGTTCAGATTCCTCCCTATTCCCGAGAGGGTAGCTGTATCAACCGCTTTACATACAAGTATTCAATCCCTAGGAGGATTACAAACGTTACTGGGAATCGACTTAGATTCGATACCTGAACGATCGGAAATTATAGGTAAAAGACCTATTAATCTCCACCATAGGGTGCCCTCGTTGTACGTGTACACCGACATGATCGAATATCAGCGAGTAGGGGATGCCAGCGTACCTCTGTTGAGAATTTTACAAACCAATGAAAGTCATATGAAAAAAGAAGCTTCTCACGAATACGTAATGCCTCACTACAAAAACGTAGTTAAAAAAGATATCGAAACTATAATGATAGATATAAGGAGCGATACAGGTGAGAAAGTATCATTTCAACGCGGAAAGGTTTTGGTGAAACTTCATTTTCGACAGAGTAGATCGTCTTATTTGGTATAATGGTTAACGCTTACGAGGATTATTACCTGGGGCAGGTAGGCGGTTCGACGATACCCGTATTTCAAGGAACTGTGAATCAACGTGGATACGGACTTGGGGGAATGTTATCGTGTCTATTGAAGCGGGCTGTGCCTTTGTTGAAGAAAGGCGCTAAGGCTGTGGGGAAGCAAGCCTTGCGGGCGGGTGCAGAGATTGCGGGAGATGTAATGAGTGGTAAAAGCGTTAAACAATCGGCCAAAGATCGTATTGTTCAGGCCGGTAAACGTATTGTTTCTCAGACGGGACGTGGGAGAATGAATAAAAAGAGAAAACGAAATAGCAGAGGTATCACTCGAACGAGAACTAAGAGAGCGAGAAGAACCTCCGATATATTCGAATAACATTCATTCATTATGGCTTACGTACACAAAAACTCATGCGAATGCCTCAAATCGGAGTTGGATTTGTTTTCCGTTCCACCGACTCAAACTAGCATAACCAAAGGTCAGTGGGTGCAGTATTTCCCATATACATCGATATCTGATTCTGGTCCGGTGCAATTCAATATACAAGGGACAAATGAGGAATATATGGATTTGGCTCAAACTATGTTACGTGTCAAAGCAAAAATCACGAAATCCGACGGAACGGATTTAGATGCTGATGACCCGGTGGGACCAACCAATTTGTTACTACAATCTTTATTCAGTGAAGTTGATGTTTCGTTGAACGAGAGATTGATTACACCATCTACCAACACCTATTCATATAGGGCTATGATTGAAACGCTGTTAACCTACGGTACGGATGCTAAGCAAACTCATCTTACGGGAGGATTGTTTTACAAAGATACTGCGGGTAGAATGGATGCGGCTAATCCTACTGTTGGAAATGCCGTAGCTAACAATGGACTCAAAAAACGTTCTGAATTTACTAACGGTAGTCGTTTGGTGGATTTGATAGGACCTATTCATTGCGATATATTTTTCCAAGATCGTATGATGCTTAATGGTGTCGATGTTAAAATTAAATTACACAGAAGCAAAAACTCATTTTGTCTCATGTCACCCGATGCAGCGGCTGGATTCAAGGTACATTTTGAAGACGCCTCCTTGTATGTAAGAAAAGTGAAACTCAATCCATCTATAGCGCTGGCTCACGCTAAAGCGCTGGAAAAAGGAACAGCTAAATACCCGCTCCGTCGCGTCGAGGTGAAAACCCTATCAGTCCCTCAGGGAAATTTATCGTTTACCAGGGAATCGCTGTACAATGGGAATCTACCAAAACGCTAAGTGATCGGTCTAGTGGGCACTGACGCATTCAACGGGAGTTACTCTAAAAACCCGTACAACTTCCAACACTTCAATACAAACTTTATGGCCTTGTACCTAGATGGTGAGCAAGTACCTTGGAAACCGCTTAAACCTAATTTCGAAGCTGACGGTGAAGGAAGTTATATTTTAGCGTATCAGAGTTTATTCTCCGGTTTGAGTACATTATTCGAAGATACAGGAACCAGATATCTAGAGAAGACTACCCCAGGGGATATTCTTTGTTTGCGTTTGATCTCACCCCTGATTTATCAAACAGTGGACATTTCAATCTAATTAAACGAGGAAATATACGTTTAGAAATTCAATTCGCTACTGCTTTGAAAGAAACAATTAACGTTATAATTTACTCAGAATTTGATTCACTTATTGAAATAGATAAGTCTCGTAACGTAATATTAGATTTCTAATCATGGACACTATACAACTGTTAAGATTAATAAAATCAGATCCTTTGACTAAGCGATATTTTCGGGGTGTATTTCCTTCTGATCGCTTACCTAAAGGGGAGAAGGGGTACCCAAGAGCTTATATAGCGAAGTGGATAATAGTAAAGAGAATGGTTCGCATTGGGTCGCATTTTTTATGAATAACCAATACGAAGGAGATTTTTTTGACTCATTCGGATACCCTCCTTGGTATTATAATCATAATTTTGTAAAATTTCTCGATGAGTCTGTACGTAGTTGGACATTTAATGATAGAGCGTTACAGGCTCCTTTGTCGACCGTGTGTGGTCAATATTGTATTTTTTATATCGTGCATAGATGTAGAGGCGTTGATAGTTCAACTATAGTTAATATGTTTACTAAAGACAGAAATGCTAATGATTCATTTGTTAACGATTTTGTGAAACGTAGATACGACGTTAATTTACCTGTGTATGATAAGGAATATATTAAGATTCAGTTTGTGAACATGTTAACTAATTAGCTATATTTTTTGTGTGTTTATTAAAATGAAAAAAAAAATGTACTTTTCTCTCTCTCTCTCTCTCTCTCTCTCTCTCTCTCTCTGTCTCTCGTCTCACGCACGTACTGCTATAACACTAAAACAATAAATCGAAAGAATAAAACCAAGAAAAACACCATATACATATATATTTTTTTTTCAACAATTCTTTATTCTATAACTGCAAGAACACATTTTACAAATACTTTAAAAGTTAAGCCAAGGCTTAGATGATTTACGTTTCGATGATGTCGTTTTCTTTTTAACAACGGCTTCGAACTTAGGCGGCTGAAGCTCCATGGGCTGTATATCGGACTTAGGAGGCGGTATTCCACCAGATTTTATTCTTTGAAGAACAGTTCGACGTGTCGAATTACCGATTAAACTTTCAGGAGTATTTATTTTTGCTAATACTACAAGAAAATCTTTCCAGCCTTTAGGTTCGAAACCTCGTTGTCCCTGAATAATATCCTTTACTAAATCTATTAAATTACTGCCTTTTAAAAGTTCTCCATCAAATAAAACCTCTCCATACGCATTCCAGTCTATTACACCCGTACTCCTGTAACGTGTTATCCACTCTAGCAATTTTTTAGTTTTTGATTTTAAAGTAGCGGAGACTGAATTTAATGCATCGGTTATTATAGGATCTGTTTTGGTTTCCTTATCTTCCTCATCTCGTTGCTCGTCCGTTGTAGTTTGGCTGGGTCCTTCTATATTCATACTTATAGGCTTGGGATTAGTGATTC
>NW_022720697.1:0-1007 GCF_011630105.1 Anneissia japonica | reverse complement strand
GACCTAAAATTATATAAGTATATAAGTCAACCAGTTATATGTGTATATATAGGACTGAAGGTGAATGTAGGTCTACGTAAGTATTATAAACCAGTATGTATTTATGTATCACCTTTTCTATACGCATTTTCGTTAGGTTTCGCCACACGTTCTCATTAAGACAACGTGTACGCATAGCTGTAGGCGGACACGGAGAAGCGCGATGCTTGTTTCACTAGACAGATTTAGAAACAACGTACAGAATTTGAATAGGAATCTCATTCGTAACAGAGCCGTCCTATCCTATTTATGTTGTTATCTACCCTTGTAAAGATTACTATAGGCTACATGAAAACAAGACACTGCGATTTGACTGACATATACTCAGTGTAATTTCTTCTATACGTTTAAGAACGTGTGCAGACCGACATTCACTACTAGCGTACGTGTGAAGCGCGACGCAAGCGTAGCAGCCTAAGCGATGACGTCAACACATTTGTTATTCTATACACGCTACTGAACAACGGCAATTCTTCATTTTAATATAAAATATATTACTTTCATACTCTTTTTTCTAATACTTAAGGAGTAGGCAAATCCAGTAGTATGGGAATTATCCTTAGGGGTAACGTATGTCTGGCAGCGGTTGGGAATTACCAAAGGATGAGGAAATAATCTTCAGAGTTACAGATAAAAGTCCTTGTTCAGAGATGAGGAATTTTCCGGCAGAGGCAAGTAATTTCTCATCAAGGGTTAGTAATTATCTCCAGGGTTGGAAAAGTCTTTTCAGGGGTGGATATCTTAGAGTTCAACAAATTTAAATTGTTTAAAAAATGGGGAATTCTTCAAAGCTGAAAATAACTTTTCAACCATTTCGATAATCCCTAACCCTGAAAATAATTCCCCATCACTGAGAAAATTTCCTTAATCTGCCGTAAAATAACAGAGCCCGAAAGTGTAAGAAAATATATACATAATAATACATGCGCGAATCATAATTAGTAAAGTCAGTGGCGGAATCAATTATA
>NW_022720696.1:0-911 GCF_011630105.1 Anneissia japonica | reverse complement strand
TTATTAATATTATTTATCTATTTGTTTATATCTTTGTTTATACATATATATATACACATATATATAGGCATGCCTATATTATATATACATATATAAATAATTTGAAAAGCATCAAGAACTAGTGCTGTTCAAACACGCATGTGCTTGAAAGTGCAGAACAAGTTGCTGTAATCAGATTTGAATTCCCAAGCCTTAATTATTAGCAGAAGGTCGTACAAGATAGGCCTAGATAGTATCTCGTACGTACGACTTAATTATCTCTACGTATGAGACAACCGCTCAAAATATTTTTACGTTGGCATTAAGTACCGTACTAGACCTACATTTTAAAAATATATTAGTTTGTATCGGCAGCACTCGCAGCTTAACCACGCTTAACAATCACTACAAACATCAGTAAAACAAAATGTAATCAAAATTAATTAAATTAAACTAAGAGAAAGCAAAAATCTAATACAGTAGTAGTAGAGACCAGCTTTCGTGCCTTCACGTACAGTCAAATGATTGAGTTTTAATACATTATTTCAAATAGCCTCTAAAGGACTTCTTTCGTATTACTTCATTACCAGAAAAAGACAAAGAGACAAAGAAAGGATATCTGATAATCGATTTGAAAGAACAAGAGACTGACATTCAACTTTTTTTGAGTGGGATAATAAATAGGCCTACTACTGATGATTATAAATGAATTCTTTTGAAATGCAATGCACTTCTTTTATCAGATGAGTTATCCTGCTTCTGTGATTGGTATTTAAAGCTCACAAAACCTGGAGCAAGTAAAATGTTATAGTAGACTGTAGAGTATCGAGATATAGAGGACACAGCTGAACAAAGAATCTGGAAAAAAATCCAGAAGAGAGCCTGTAAAATTATGTTAGGACACCGTTATCATAACTATGATAACGCACGCA
>NW_022720695.1:0-766 GCF_011630105.1 Anneissia japonica | reverse complement strand
TTTCCCACAGCATTGTTGTTTTCCAGTATTTTGCCTTTTAATCTATATATATATATATATATATACTTTCGAAATAATGGCTCAAAAATATTGTTACGTTGGCAGCAATACGCTTTCGTTCGCTTCCGAAGTACTGCTAAATAATTAATAGACAAAATGTGAAAATTGTTTGATTCATACTTTTATTCCACTATACATTTGTTTAGTATAGTCGGCAGGGTAATTTAGTGATAGTATCTATTCAAACATGTTGTATGAGGTGTTCTTTAACTACATGTAATCAAAATGAGATGATCATTTCATTTCATATCACATACTATTTGAATAGATGTAGTTAAACTACTTACTTAAACCTCTCTGCCCAGAGCGGGACATAAGGCATCAACGACCTGCTTCCATCTGGAGCGAACTTTCGCTATATGCATGCATTGTTTCATGTCATACGGTACCCATCTCCTAGGCCTCCCTGATTTTCTTTGTATGTAGTTAAAGATCACCTCATATCATACAATGTTTGATTAGATGACTCGACATTGGCAATATAATTATAATAATAACAAGAACACATTTACTGTAATTGCACTAATGTGAATATTCATCATACAGATATTGTACAGTATCTGCCTAAGGTATAGGAAAAAACATATTCTTTAAATGATCCTCATATTCACACCCAACTTTGGATCGTCACCAAAATGTAAATTTCTTCATTGATACATGACAAACTATTCTGGAAAGTTTCATTTTGATCCACTGATCCATTTTA
>NW_022720694.1:0-738 GCF_011630105.1 Anneissia japonica | reverse complement strand
GTATGTACAATCATTGAAAGTTGACTTGCGGAACACAAATTTATTAAGCTATAACAAAATCAAACGGATATTTCGATAGCTCCTGCTATCTTCATCAACGTTAAAGTCTTTATAGGATATGGAATATGAAATCTGTATTATTCTATGTATATTGGAATGTTTTCTCCTAAGGAAGGTGAATAAATTGATGGGGGGTATGTGTGTGTGTGTGTGTGTGTGTGTGGGTGGTGTCTGCGTGGGGTGTGAGTGTGTTATCATAAAATATAACTTTATTTTTCTTTTTGACTTTCGTGATAGGTGGATGCAGTCACGCCCGCTCGCTTCAGTTTTTCATTGAAAGCATTCTATCGGATGGATGTCGATTCAAGGCCTACCCATGCAGAAATTTTACAGAATTCCAGGCGGGAAACTGCACTGAGTGTGGGCAGCTTGGTTGTCCCGAGATGGGTTATTATGCAGACCGGTATATCAATCGGGCCAGAGGAAAGTTCTACCTGAGTACGAATGCTGATTCTCCCTACTGTATTTCTTAATTGTTGCATACTGTTTTAAGAACACTCTTCAGAACAAAATGGCAATGACTAAGATAGATTATTGACAAAAATTACAAGTGTTAACAAAAGTCTAATTGTAAAACTAAGCATCTGCATAGCAAACACAGTAGTACAAAGGCAGCGGTAGACTGTGATCATGAAGTAATTAACAATAAATTAAATATTGATAACAAATAATTATATA
>NW_022720693.1:0-521 GCF_011630105.1 Anneissia japonica | reverse complement strand
CTGTTTTATTCCTCTATGGCTTGGCCGACTTTAAACCCATATTGTAATTTTCTCTTTATGTCTATGAATTTTAAAGAGATAATTATTTTTTAAATATTTTAGAGCTTTTTGTATATTTTTATACCTTTTCTATTGTGTACAATGTTCATGTTAACATTTTCCCATCTTTTAGGTTCAGTTGACTCTTTTGAGTTACAGTAATTTATACTTTAGCTGTCCCTGACTATCGTTTTGAGTTTTGTTGTGTATTTTCGATATTTATATGGTCGAATAAATAAATGAGAAATGGGAAAAGTAACATAAGAAAAAAAATGTGGTACGTCCGGCTATAGCCGGTGCGGTTCCGACGACCCAGTGTAACATCATAGAGAAAATAGAACAGTTCTATTCTCTCTATGGTAACATGCTGTACACACGTCTTACACCCTTATACCCCACAATTAATGTTTGCTTAAAGCGGGGTACCTTGTTCACAATAATCTACTTCCATTTAAAATTTATTGTCTTTATATATATATATA
>NW_022720692.1:0-3014 GCF_011630105.1 Anneissia japonica | reverse complement strand
CAAAAAGGATATGTCGTATAACAACTTCTTGAAAATAAAATCCAAGGCAGAAAAATAAAAATCCAGAATCCAACAACTTCTTGAAAATAAAATCCAAGGCAGAAAAGTAAAAATCCAGAATTCAACAACTTCTTGAAAATAAAATCCAAGGCAGAAAAAGGTAGAAAATCCTTCTCACAGTAGCGAACAAGAGACACTTGGTTCTAATTGATCCAGCACTTCTAAAGGAGGTTCACTTTCAACGAACGTCGAAAAGGGAATGAGGACGTTTGTTAGGGAGACGGTTCGTACGTGGCGCCCTGGGTTTGACTGTTCCATTTATTTCGATGGGGTGTTCCGTTTGGGAACCATGGTAAATAGTCGGTTATCCAGGTAAGTATTCACGAAATAGACAGCATAAATTGTAAACAAAAAATGAGCTATAGGAATGGTGTATTCATAAGTGGTCAGCAATTTTGTAGGTGAATGAAAGTTGTTCTGATTAGAAAAAGGTGTATGTATTGAGGTTGAGAACTGTAGAAAGTGGGAGTAGAAATTAGCAGTTCTTGAGTAGGTATTTGTAGCATTAACTACATGCAGAAATTAACTTGGATTGTTTGTTCAATATTTTTTTATGATCAGATGCGATGATGTATTATTTTTCGCTCGTTGAATTATGCTGCACTTAATGGTGAAGTGGGTGTTCTTGCTTTTCAGTTTCATTTCATTTATTTAACCGAAAACAATTACAATATAAAAGGGTAAAACATTCAAAAAGAACAAAAAAGATACAATAAATGTTGGTCTCTAATTCCCCACAAGGGCCGACAGGATAACCAAAAAGTAAAATAAATTACTGTCAAAGTGGGTTTCCATCCGATGTGGGAAATCAGAGAACAGCAAATAACACAGACAATGTGTTCTCATATTCACTTGGACAGTCTTGTCCCGCGGTGGTTGAAAAAGTGGTTGTGTGCAGCGTACTGTAACTGTAGTTGACAGTTTTTCCATAGACCAATATAATGCTTGGTGTCGTTTTGTGTAGTGATGTCGGTTTGTAGATAAAGTTCTGTATGAGGCAATTTCCATTTAATAATAATGGCCACTTATTTTTCTGTCTGCATTTGCAGTCCACACAAAGAATTACTATTATGTTTTATTTTACTTTGACAATGACAATACAGTTCACTACTATTGAATCAAACTTACCACTTAAATCAACTGCTTTCACAGTTGCATTGAAGCCTCTGTAAGTTACACTTCCATCTGTATCCATTACTACCAACAATTGGTTGCTCTCAGACAATACAGAGTGGAAGTTTGCTCCCGTAAAACTGATAGTACTTATGCTTTCAGAACTTATCCTCAAATAATCAAATCCATATTCAAGGCTGAAGTCATTGAACTGAAGGTGTATCGCCAGATCCTCTGGGACATATATTGTCCATTGACAATATAAGTAATTGTAGTAATTGTTCGGGTAATTTGGAGAGGAAAATGATTGTGATTGGCCAGAAGTGTTCAGGTGTATAAACGATGGTTCACATGCAACTGAAAATGAAATATATCAAAATTTGTTACACGCATGAAGTAATAGTATACATAAATATAAGAAAGAAATATGACGTATAAAATAAATAAAACGTTTTGTCATTACACTGTAAAATCAGCGTAGAGGATTTAAATTCAAAGCCTCACGCAATTTTGTCCTGTCTTTGGTGATGTTTAAAAACTAAACGTGTTTAGATATATCTTAACGTGCTTAGGATCTTGACGTAATTAGAACTAAATGTGCTTAGGTATTTAACATCATGGTGTCAAACACCTAATGCTAAACACGTCAGAAACCTAAACACATTTAGCTTTTAATGTGTCACCAATGACGAGACAACATTGTGTGGATCTTTGCATTTAAATCCTTCATGCTGTAGACCTAACATCATAAAAAAAATATCATTTTATTATAATCATCATAATCATCATCTTCCCCATAATCACCATCATAATGGTTTTGATATACAAATAGTTCATCAAAGTGGTTGATTCATACTCATTATCTGTCACCCCTCCCCTGACATATACACAAGCAGATAAAAGCAACATTGTAACTACCTCCCTACAAACCTCCTTTTAAAAAGTTATACTTTGAATTATGTGATTTATTATATTTTATCAATAATTCGTATTTCTGAGAGTGAAAAAATGAGCCCTATTTCAACTTATGATATCTCCCATATGCAAATACTGGAAATCAATTTTCAATGTGAGTAATATCCAAAGTTGATTTTCAATACTGTAAAAATATAAATGATTCAAAAAAACTGAATTTCACAGTAGCCATGAAAACAAATCATATTTATTGACTTTGACCAATGGCACATCCATATAAAAAATAAAAAGAAAAACCATTTCTTTTTCCTCTTCCCTTAAGTACAAAAATTGACACAACAAAAAGGAGAAAAGGTAAAAAAACAAAGGAGGCAAGCGATAATAACTGAGGAAAAAAGGCATAAAAAATGACGGAAATACAGTAGAAAAAGATTTAACATTCACAGAAAGATCGTGTAGGCCTACGTTTTCTTGTATAGAAAATTGCATTTTCAATTATCGAGAGCTCTACATTTCTCCTACAATTTAAAATGTTTTAATTTTAGTTATTAATACGTTTAAGATCTCAACAATTATTGCATACGTTTATGTGGCTGCGATCTGATTTATGATTGCATTTTAAGATTCAGAATCATCAATGTTCTACTACATTAATAATCTATTTTTTTGTTGTTGAATATTTTATAGTAATAATAATAAACAAATATTTACATGTTAACATCAGTATTAAACGTTTACTGTAAATAACTTAACACTTCACTTATTACACAAACATTAATGATACAAACCTGGCGGCTGATATGTCGTAAAAACAGGAAAACAATTCAACTCATCTTCACCAAAAGAACATTCTTCAACATTATTACAAACGAAAATGTTGTCTAAACATAGACCATCGCGACACACAAATCCACAAGGATCTAATA
>NW_022720691.1:0-762 GCF_011630105.1 Anneissia japonica | reverse complement strand
CGGCGTCGAAATCTTCGAACAGAATCAGTCTCTTTCCCATCTCCTTGTACAGGGTGGCTCGGAGTGTCGGCAGATTCCGCAACTCGCCATCCAAGTCGATGCGCAGACCGTCGAGAAGATCGTGACGTTCCAGTCCCAATCTTTGCGCTTCCAAAGACAGCGTCGTCCCCAATTTTCGTCTCGAGACGTCGCTTAGGAATTGTTCCAGCGCTTCCTCGACTGTCTTCTCCGACGGAGAACCTTTCGCCTCATTCAAGAAGCACCGCAGCTTCACTGCTTCGAACGAGTAAGGCGCGCGTCTGCCGCTGACGAACGCCGCCAAGTCCCACAGCAGTGCCGAACGGATGCTCGGTAGCGCTCCGGAGTATGACGACGAAGAATAAGACGAAGAAGACGAGGAAGGGAAGCTGCTGGCCACCTCCTTGGCAACGGAGACGACGGACGACGGTGTCTTGGAGTGCCAGTTGTACTGATCGATTCCGGCGCACTCCATCCGAAACCAGAAGTTTCGCGATCGCGACACCAACTCGGGATCCGAATCGACGTTCGGTCTGGCGTCGCACAGGAAGGAGAGCAGGCGACGAATTTTGCACGCACTCTTCACCTTCGCAGCCACCAGCAGTTCGAGGGACAGGGAGACGAGAGCTACGTCCGGATCTGTGGTCATGGACACGAACAGGCGCAACATTCGGGGAGGGTGCGAAAACTCGACGGGTGGCACAACCTGCAAAGGTCGGTCGAACTCGACTACGGGACTTCTGG
>NW_022720690.1:431-927 GCF_011630105.1 Anneissia japonica | reverse complement strand
GCGACCAAGCTGCCACGCAAGGATCTGCAGAGACATCTGGAAACCGAGTGCGAACATCGTTCGGTTGAATGCACTTTCTGCAAGTCACCCTTCCCGCATCGCGATGTCGAGGCGCACCAACGGAGTTGTCCTAAATTTACGGTGTCTTGTCCGAACGACTGCGGAGCGGATGACGTTCGAAGGGAGGAGTTGAGAACGCATCTGGACGAACGATGCTCTCGGCAGAAGAGATGCTGCAAATTCGAATTTTACGGGTGCGATTTCAAGGTAGGTTATTATATATCTAATTTTTTTTTAAATGAAAGTTTGTTCGAGATTGCTTTATGCAAAGAATACCAACGAATTTTTTTTTTCGACTTCAGGGCGTTAATGCGGAACTCGAAAAGCACGCTGAAGAGGGAGTCCAAAGCCATCTCGACATGACCGTGATGGCGGTAGCGCGGTTAAACGCCGAGTTGTCCGGAGCCGTTAGCAAAGTCGCCGAACTGAAAAGTCA
>NW_022720690.1:0-334 GCF_011630105.1 Anneissia japonica | reverse complement strand
TCAAGCTGACGCACAAATCGAAAGACGATCGTCTCGGTAAATTGCAGGTAACCGCAGCTTGATATTTATTATTTGTTTTTCTTTAGCCTCGAATCGCTCTGAAATTTTAATGAAATGTTTTTTCTCTTTCGTTTAAGAAACTACTGGCGGGGCAAGCGGACAATATTGAAACTTTGGAAAATACGGCGAAGAAAGACAGAAAAGCAAACGAAGACATCCGACGGACGGTCGATTCGTTGCACGGATCGACGACAGCGTTGACGAAGAAGGTTTCTATTATCAGAACTGTCGCAGCCTTAAAAATAAACTGGATGTGTACAGCACAGAACTGGTT
>NW_022720689.1:0-1184 GCF_011630105.1 Anneissia japonica | reverse complement strand
AATTTTGAAGGATAAGTGACCAACTTGGTCATTATTACACCGTTTAGGAATTAAAGCAGCTGATCGTTCACATTCCTTTTCGCATGCATAGTTGAACAGCACTAGTTCTTTATAGGCGGATCCAAATGGGCTCAGCCAGCACGGGCCCCTCTAATTTGCCAAATAAAAAAAAAAAAATACGAAAAAAGAAAATTCGGACTAAAATTTTTAGTCTAGGAGTGCCATTTCCGGCCATCTAGCGGTGCTATAATAATAAATTTTCTTACCTCAGCTCAATCTTGGTGGGGCTGAGGATAGACCCACGACCTTGGAATGTCCCTCTCCAGGCCCCCTCTATTTCAAATTCCTGGATCCGCTACTGGATCTTGATGTACCACAAGTAAGACAGATCATTATGAATCACCCTCATCTGTTTATCACTTGCATATTCATATTTATGTTTTATATGTATACACAATATATATAAAGGGAGATAAATGTACTGTATACACAAATTATATAAAGGATACGGTATATAATTGGAGAAAAACTGTCATTTATTATTGATGACTACCGTACTCAAATGCTCAAAAAACCTAAAAGGCTATAACTTTCAATCCAATTCAGTCAGTGATACAAATTCGGAAATGTTGCCCCCACCCCCACCCACCCAAAAAAAGTAAATTATTGCTATGTACAAGCTAACTAAATTTATATTGGAGCAGATAGCTACATGCGGGAGGTGATAACGCTGTTTCAGTTTTTAAAGGTATGGTACATCTACCTGGCATCACTGGAGCATCTTTGTAATTAATTTTTTCCCACCAAATGGAGAGTTTATGAGAAACAGCAGCATTGTTCATGTGAATTACTGTGATAAAACTCAATTGTTCGTTAGTTTGATTTTGGAGTCATCATTGGAGATCTCCCTTGGCAGCTGATGCTCTTAATCTTCAAACCAGGGACCTCCTCTCATTTATGTTGTTTGCTGATTTGCTGCATGGCTCTTTACACTCTCAATTTGGTGGGGATTCTGCACCAGGTCTGTTGAGATTAACCCAAGTCTTTTTTTCCAGGTTTACAACCTGTTGGTTACTGAAAAGGCAGTCAAAAAACTGCTTAATGTACAAAGTTACCGGTAATTGCTTGGACCATCAGTCTACAATCTAAGTTGGTTTGTTCGGGGTGCTGTAACAGAGCTTTTG
>NW_022720688.1:0-768 GCF_011630105.1 Anneissia japonica | reverse complement strand
AATCTAGGATTGTCTTTTCTTTGGTAACAATACACATTACTACCCAATGCGACCCTGGAAAACTTGAAAGTTTGATGTGAGCACTAAATTTAAGCCGAATTGTACCATTTTACCTGACAAAACTGCATGTGATGAGTGATGGTTAGATATGAACCCTATAATTAGATATAGATCTACAGTATTACGAAAGACCAACCCTGATTTCCAATTCTAGGCAACACAACATGGCTTTGATGAAACACCTTTGGGTGAATCAACTTTTCCGTATTTATTGTTATTATTATTCTAAGACTGTACCACGTGTGCAAGTCAAAGATTAGTTTTGTTCTGTACTTCCGTAAGAGAATGAGAAGAATTGCTTTTATTGGATTCAAATTCATCGAGATAAGAGTATGATTCCAGGTTAGGGATCTTCACTGAATACAACTCATTACTATTTATTCTAAACAGGATTTGAATACCAGCATTAACATATGATTCTTCAAATTAAAAATTCAATTAATATAAAGAATCATTCAAGGTCATTGAATCCAGCAAAGAAGGGGGTTAAATCACATCCCAACAGAAATAAATATACAGTAGAACCCCTCATTTACGTACGGCACGGGCCAGAGCCGTTCGTAAATTCGGGTATTCGTAAAATCGGGGTTGAGTGACCCAAATTCCTATATATTTGCACTGATACTACTTACACTGGCATAAACTAGGCTAGGCCTACAGGCTTACGTCTGAGGGGGCCTAGGCCTACAGTTGGCAGCTTCTAAGCAT
>NW_022720687.1:0-692 GCF_011630105.1 Anneissia japonica | reverse complement strand
TCAAGGTTAATTGGCTCCTGGGATTGGGAGAAACTGGCTATAAAGGTGTTAATTGTATTTGCTATATTAACATAATGTCATCTGGGTCTACATTTGGCACTTGGATACAAAGGTCATTTGATTTACTCATGTTAGCAATTTCCTTTAATTCGCTGTGCCACTTCCCAGGATCGGCCTTCCGCAGTGGTCTCACTTTACGTGCTTGGAAGGATTTCTTAACATTTTTAATTTCGTATGCTACTTTGTTCCTAAGCCTTTTATAGAGAACCAAATTACCAGTTGCAAAAGCTTTCTGACGGTTCTTTATCAAGTCTTTGATGTGTTGTTTCATCCATGGCTTATCCGTTCTGTGAGACTTTATAGTTTTTAAAAAACCGAAAGGTCCACTGATTAATCTCAGATAAGAAAGTATAATACATACTCCAAGTATTGAAATACACGCCATCGTGTTGGGATTCAATATTTCGACATTAATTATGTCATCATCAGGAATGAAAAAATTATCCATATTAGCAAGCTTATATGCACTAGTACCAAAAGTGTTTAACCAATCAAAACATTACCTCTAGTAGGTGACATAGCAGTGATTTAAACAAAAGATCAAAGCATTAGAGTAAGAATGGTGGCTTTCATTAGTCATACCTACTCCTCCATGTAAGCCACAGCCCAATCATCAATAAATCAATCAATTG
>NW_022720686.1:0-533 GCF_011630105.1 Anneissia japonica | reverse complement strand
TCAATTGGCCCTAATGTATCTAACGCTATCCCTGATACTGCTACCAATCCTCTTTCTTATTTACCTCAAACTACGTTAAATTCATTCTTTATTAGTCCTGTCTCACTTGATAAGTTTACAATGGCATTAATGGATTTAACCCTAATAAAAGCACGGGCTCCTCGTACTTTAAAACACATTTCTCCTTCTATTTTAAATCATTTGACCTATTGCATTAATTCTTCCTTTTCTTCGGGTATATTTCCAACCCACCTCAAACTCGCGAAAATTATCCCCATATACAAAAAGGGGGAACCAAATCTGACCTCAAATTATCGGCCTATTTCTCTATTATCTATTTTTTCTAAGATTATTGAAAAACTTATGCATTCTAGGCTTCTTCATTACCTAACTAATCACAAAATACTTAAAGCCCATCAATATGGATTCAGAAAAAATCATTCCACTGCACATGCTATTCTCGATCTAGTACATAACATAACATAAATTCTTTTGAAAATAACAGTTATTTAATTAGCTTATTCATTGACTTA
>NW_022720685.1:0-765 GCF_011630105.1 Anneissia japonica | reverse complement strand
AATTAAGCCGTTGGTCCATGTGATTGTGTACTCCTCCATCACGACCAGAAGTAGGCCTAGGCCTACTCCATTAGAAATGAGTTTTCTTCAGACTTTCGTGGGATATACTTGGTGTTCACACCGAATAAATTCATCCATCCATCCATTGATAACTACAATTTTGCACAAATTTAAATTACGTAAATAGGTCTATATCAAAAATAGGTTAGAAAACTGGAAAAAATCAAATATAGGCCTATTCTTTTCATTACAAAAAATCGACTACACAATGCAAAACAAAACAACAAATGGAATGGCAACCACACTCCATACAACGGCAATAACAAAGACCACATCAACAGGAAGAGCAACAGCAAAAACAAAAACAAAAACAAAAAAAAAAAACAAAAGAAAATAAAAGAAAAAAAAACTTGTCAAACTTAATTTTTTTTTAATTTCAATGTATTTTTATTATCCATTCTTACTAAATTTTATTTGTCTTTGCCGTTTTTTTTTAACCTTCCTGATTTGTTACGCCAGTGTTTGTATTCTCATTTTTTTAATCTGTTAGGACCCCAAGGTAAATAAGGTTTATTTTTTACCTTTTTTGGGTCATCCTTGGTATCATGTCCTTGTTTTCCCTGTCATCGTTGTCTTTGTATTTTACTATTTACTGATACTGAATAAAGTCAATAATTCAATAAAAAAAAAAAAAAAGGATCAACATGCTTTCTGCTGTTAAATATTTACACCATTGATATACCCTTTGTGTTCACGAACTCACGT
>NW_022720684.1:0-738 GCF_011630105.1 Anneissia japonica | reverse complement strand
TCTAGAATTAACACTCCATTTTAATTTAAGTATTGGCTGTGACATTATTCATTTAATACTTAAATAACCTTATCTTTATAATTATTTTCTTAATCGTCTTTCTTTTTTTTAAATCAAGTTTTATATGCTGTTTTGATTTCCTTTATTTTTGTATATTTTTCATTTTGTATTGTAAATGTGTGAACGCACCGTCTCTTAAGAACGTGTGCCACTGATTTAAAAGTGTATGTTCAATAAAGTTATGTTATGTTATGTTCACTGTGGCTCCACACAGTAGGCCCTATTGATATGTAAATTAATTACTTGCTTCCTGTCACTGCTTGGTATTTTTGTTTTTAGTTTTTTCAATTTACTTGATCTTGAGAATGATGGACCCGAAACGTCGATCTTTCTTGTCATTAAATTTTGTTTTGAGATTATGTTCTTAATTGATTTAATAAATAAAAGCCACCAATAATAATTTGATTTACTAAATTTCATTATGTAAAAATAGTTATGCTTTACTTATTTTTAATCTATGGTCTTTTTTAATTAATTTTTCTTTTTTTTTATTGGAAATTCCGTAGTGCAGAGTAAATTTATCAAAACCCATTAGGTTTACAGTAATATGAAAAAAAAAATTTAGTTTATACAGAAATAGTACCTAAAATGATCTCAATTTCCAAAGTTAAAGCAAAGATCTAATCTAAACACACAATATTAGGCAGGATGTATTTGTTTGGAAAAGAACCCACTCTT
>NW_022720683.1:647-841 GCF_011630105.1 Anneissia japonica | reverse complement strand
ACGACGACGACGACGGCAGCAGCGTCGGCATTGATGACGACGGCGAAAGACAGCTTGCTTTAGGCATCGAATCACCTCGCGGACCTTCGGTGCTTACAAGTTCGAAAACTCGACGCACGGTCAGTTTCGCGTGCCCGACGACGTCCTGAACGACGACCGTAACGAGATGATTGTCTCTTTCGACATTTTCCTGC
>NW_022720683.1:0-606 GCF_011630105.1 Anneissia japonica | reverse complement strand
TCCCGACTCCGTGGACGTCGAAATCGTCAAGGGATATATGCATGTGAGATTCGAAGTGGGAGATTGGTACATAGAGACGATGAACCTGCGAAAATTACAGGTCCGCAGATGGTACGAAATATCGGTTCGAAGGTCGGGAAACCGCGTGCACGTCGAAGTGGACGGAGAGAACGAGCAAGCATCTCGTCCTTACCACGAAAACGAAATGCTACGACAAATGAACCACAATCTTACCGGAACTTTTCAAGTCGGCTCCTTTTACGGAAAGGATCAGTCGTTCGTATGGTGTCTCGGGAATCTGAAGTTCAACTCGTTTCCGGTAAACATTCCTTCTATGCAACGGTGCGATACGCCTCCGTCCACGACGGTACCTACCTGTCACGTTTTTCGCAACAACTCGAGCGAAACGATCGAGATACAACGATCGAGATACCTGCTTCCTCGGGAGGTTCTGCGAAAATCTCGTTCGGGTTGAAATTGGAAAGCTGGAACACGGGTAACGTGGTGCGTGCCCAAGGACTCGGTCGTGATTACGCGGACATGAGCGTACGCCGCGGTCGGGTCGTGGCTCTGCTGAACTTCGACGGCGGGTTCGCGGCGGCGACG
>NW_022720682.1:0-994 GCF_011630105.1 Anneissia japonica | reverse complement strand
TTATTATTATTATTATTATTATTATTATTATTATTATTATTATTATTATTATTATTATTATTATTTAACATTAATTATATTCAAGGATATTTTGGCCAAGTTAATAACGCCGCCGAATGGTATATTTTAATTATTTAATAATATTGCTCTTATGCACTCTATTTTTTATTTCATGCTTTAATTTTTTACCTTTTTTTTTTTTAAATTTCAATCAACGTCTGTATGAAAAGCGTGACTGTTGGTGTCAGCCTATGACCCTAAGCCTATACTAGGTATGACTTAACATAGCCTGTAGTTAGGCCCATAGTTTATCCTCTTTCTATCTAGCCTTTGGTATTACTGTACCTATCAACACTTTTTAAAAAGGGGTACTAGCTGTTGTTGTATATATTATACTAACATTTAATAAACATCCAAGAAGGTCACAGTTAGTTACAGTACATCCCATAAATCCGTAAGATATCATAGGCCAAGGATCAATAATAGAAAAACTCGAGCTTCACGACATTGCGAAGTGTCTGCTCTTGTTCCTCGTATCGAACGTAGTCGAGTCAATCCGAGATGGCCCGAGTGAAGTTTCATGCAAATGTTTCGTACGGAAAAAATCGCATCCAGTACGCTACTTACTCTAAGAAGAACCCTGTACGTGACATGTGGTACAGCTTGCGCTGATATCCACTGTGGTACCAAGAAGAATTCAATTATTAGTTATTAGTTAATACACATTAATAACATTTATTTGTTTTGTTCTATAGTTCATTTTCCTACTGTAAGAAGAAACCCTGTATATAACATGTGATACAGCATGCGCTGATATCCTGAGTAAAATGCAAAGAAATCATATACATTATTATCTATTTGTAATATTACATGTGGTACAGCATGCGGTGATGTCCAGTATAATGCCTACTCTAAGAAAACCACTGCAGACTTAATGACATGCGGTACAGCATGCGCTGATATCCGGAGTAATTGTGAAGAAACACACACCCAG
>NW_022720681.1:0-605 GCF_011630105.1 Anneissia japonica | reverse complement strand
AAATATTCCTTTATCATTAATCCCAGCTGATTTCAGCAATTGAGTTAACTTATTTGTGGAAGCATTGTCCAAACTGAAAATGTAACTTCTGAAGCTTCTGCTTCCTGTCTTTTACACTACAATTGTCAAAAACTGTGCTTGTGTAAACTTCAAAAATATCTTCAGCATTAGAATCTAACACATCAACACAATAGTGTCCTGCTGGAGTAAGTTTCAGTGCAATATTCTCACCAAAAAATGTTGCAACATCATCAATTAAATTCATTTTACAACCTGCCTTTTTGAGTACACTTCTACTAAGAAGCAGTGGTATCTCTACAGGTATTACCTCTATCTCAATAGTACATTTATTTGAACCAAGTTTTGCAGCTATCACAACCTTCTGTGTTGATGTTACTTTGGGACCATACCCAAATTTGAACGGTTGTTTACTAATTTGAGAAGACAAAATTTTTCCACCCAAGGCAGAAAAATTATCCAGCCAATGTTTTCCACATACTGTTTTTGTGCATGCAGTGTCCAAAATTGCACATGTGGCAATTTCTGTGAAAAGTACTTCACTTTCGAGCAATAGTGATATCGAAACATCCAACTCACCATAGCTT
>NW_022720680.1:296-598 GCF_011630105.1 Anneissia japonica | reverse complement strand
ATTCCAGACGCTTTTTAAGGCGCATTCACGATGGGCTGGACGACGTGCGAATAGATCCAGTAGCACCCGAATCCTAGGCCGGCCAGTACCGCTATGAATATTATCCAACAGACTATCCTGAACGTAATGGAAACCGTTTTGGCCGGTGTCGAAATTGCCTCGATCATTGCGGGTTTTTTTTTTTCTTTCTTTCTTTCTTTCTTTCTCTTTCCTTGCGTAATTTGCACGGCGACGTTAACGTCAACGAATAAGAGCTTATTGAAAGGGGGAACGATGATAGCGGTTAAAATATGTTTTGCAAC
>NW_022720680.1:0-235 GCF_011630105.1 Anneissia japonica | reverse complement strand
GTTACAATTGGTGGTGAACAGCGTACGGAACAGAACGAGTGCGAACCTGTCGTACGACCATAGTTCCGCATGGCAGAGAATAGAAGGCAACTTTACGACCGCGATATTAACAGCGGTAACACCGATGCAGAAGGAACCGGTACAGGCGCAAAAAGTCGGATGGGTGGCAGAACTGCTCGCAGGTCCGGTAATCGCAAAGCAGGGGACGCTGTCGATACTCGGCAGCGTCACTTCG
>NW_022720679.1:0-536 GCF_011630105.1 Anneissia japonica | reverse complement strand
CTGACGGAGATGCCGACAAAATCCATGTTCTTCATGCTCGACGCGTGCAGGATCCGCCCGTTATCTAAGGACGACAATTTCAGATAGAAACTTACGTCGACGTCCGTCCTGTGGTCGTCGACAGAGTTTCCCAGTGGTCGCCTGAAAGCGACGCCCGTGTTCCGATTCAGTCTGAACGTCAGGTTGTTGGGAATCGCTGTCAAACCGACGTACGGCGACCCGTCCGATGGTACTCTGTTTTTCAGGACTTCTTTTTCAGAGTTTGTCGTCTCTTCTTCTTTGGTTTTCGGTTTCTTCGCGTTCGATTCCTTCATTGTCGAATCCTCCGTGGTCTGTTTGGTAGTTGTCGATTCCTTCGTGGTCGATGCCGGCGTGGTCTGTTTGGTAGTAGTCGATTCCTTCGTGGTCGATACCTGCTTTGTCGACTCATTCGTTGTCGATTCCTTCGTGGTCGATGCCTTGATTGTGGGAACGGCAGTTATCGATTCCTTCGTTGTCGACTCCATCGTGGTCGATGCCTTGGTTGTCGCTTTCTT
>NW_022720678.1:0-739 GCF_011630105.1 Anneissia japonica | reverse complement strand
GGGGGGGGGGGAGCGGCCCGCCCCCCCCCCACTTTTGGGAGGTAAAAAAAGAAGAAAAAAAGAAAAAAATGATAGCCCACAACATCTCAAATGTTATTTTTGGGCATCTAGAACACAAAAATTTCCTGCCCCCTAGGGCATTGTTGTCTCGATCGGCCCAAATTCCGCCCTCCCCCCCTTTTGGGCATCTCTGGATCCGCCCCTGTGAACAGTGGATGTCAGAAATATAATTTGAATTGGAATTGAATATTAACAAAATCATTAAACTTTCAGTATACCATGTGTAAAAATTATGTTTATTTTAAGTAAATCCATATTTTTTACACATGTTGTACTGAAAATGTAATGATTTTGTTACTTATACTCCCATGCAAATCTTCAAGAAATATTTAATATTAATATTAGAAATAAATATAATAGCAACAATAATAACAAATTATAATAATACAATTAAGCTGGGTTCACGTCAAACTTTTATCTAGATATACATCCACTGAACTAGTTAAAAGTTAGACGTGAACCACTCAATTATAGCTAGTTAAAGGAATTAGGTCACTTAAGTTAAGTGACTTAACTTTACTAGAATAACGGTAAATTAACTTGCTTAACGGTAAAGTCGGCTCGGATTAAAAGGACACGATTACGTAACGTAGGCATCTAAGCCAGCTTTGTATTATTGTACCACCATTATCATCTTCTGGCTGGCAACAACGTACTTCAACAATGCTAACAACAGCAT
>NW_022720677.1:0-643 GCF_011630105.1 Anneissia japonica | reverse complement strand
CTGGTTAAAAGATTTAAATTGAAAATTTTAACTAGAACATGCTTCATTCAAAATATTTTTTTTTTTCTATTTAACTTAAAACTACAAAATTGTGCCTCAGGAAACCACAGATCAGTGAACCAACACAAAAGTGGGAACATTTTCTCATAAGAAATTGAAAGCATAACGAATGAACTATGTAATGTTTACATTGAGTGCGTGAACTGTTTTTAAGATTTCATCACAGATACAATTATTATTATTATTATTGATATTGTTATTAGTGATATTATTATTATCATTATTATTATGTATGAGGGCCCTTTAATAATGGATTAGTCAGCCATTTTCAATTTGAAATAAAATGATATATAAATGGCAGGTTGGTTAAGGTGCTTGCTTTCCTTTCTGATGACTATCAGTTCGATCTCTGCATATGAAAATATGTTTTCCTAAGCCTCGCGTTATTCTTGAGTATCATTCAGAACAGGCCCAGGAGTCCACGTTTATTCCACAAATGTACATGTCCCACGAACACGCATGTTTACGTACACTTACAACATCGTCCGGCAAGCCCTTCGCAACAACGTACACGTGGCGTGGCTTTAGCGGAATCGGTCCTTCATTATTTTTGATTTCCTTTCACACCAGCCAGTATAAGTAC
>NW_022720676.1:0-2344 GCF_011630105.1 Anneissia japonica | reverse complement strand
ATAATAATACTACATTTATAGCGTGCCTTGTGTATCCCACATCCCTTAGCTACTTTATATTGCCCTACCTGTATTGAACGCAGTCCCGTATTTTTGAGTTACTGGCTCTTGTGGGTGTTTGGAATTACAAAATTTAGATTAAATTATTTAAAGATCACAAGTTAGTATTGATATTATTTGTATTAAGTACGTAGTAAAAAAGTAGTGTTAGTAAACCGATACCTCATACACTGAAGCATGAAAGCCTGTGTTACCATGTATTTACGTTATGAATGCTTTGAAAGAGAATAAAGTTTCTTATCAAATTTGTTGGTGTTATGTCTACAATTTTTTTAGTCAGCACTGAATAAATGATACAGGTCTTTGTCCAATAAAAGACCACCTATAATTGACTGAGAGATAGAGCAGCTTAGCTCAGTCGGCTAATCTATTGGTAGCCACTGTGTGTGCGCTGAACCGTGGAGATCTCTGGGTCCCGTTTCAATTCCCATTGCTGCCTTTCCTCGTGTTTCAAATACAAGTTACAATAGCGCATCGCCTTTCAGATGAGACGTTTAAGCCATTGGTGCCGTGTGCATTTATGGCCCATATGCACACTAAAGACCGCAGTACACTGTTAGGAAAATAGTAGGGAAATGTGTCCCGGTGTACTTCCCAATCAGCACCAGAAGGACCCCACTGGAAATAAGTCTTCTTCTAGACATTCGTGGGCTATCCTTGGTGTTTACACCGAATATATCCAATCCGACCACCTTTCTGGAACCTCAAATGAACGCATATCTTTCTTTAATATTATTTTTTCTAAAGACCAAAGCTGCTAAGCTAAAGACCATGAAAAGTGATTGGAATTGGAAGGAGACCTGTACAATAAATAGATAAATGTTTTCAGTCATGTAAGTTTGTGTGTATGTGTGTGTTCCAAATATCTCAAAAACGGCTGCACAGATCTAAATGAAAGTTACAGGAAGTGTTAGGTATGATCCAATGAAGAAATGATCTAAATGAAACTTTCCATAATAGAATAGTTTGTCATGTTTCAATGGAGAAATGTTTAAACTTGGGTGACGATCCGGACTAGGGTGTGGATATGAGGACCATTTAAAGAATATGTTTACAGTATATCTGTAGGCAGATACAATAGCTGTATGATGAATATTCAAATCAGATTAGGAATATTTTAATGCATCTTTATATTTAAACATGTGACGCTAAAAACCAATACTCTATTCTTATTACTATTTGCATAATATTTTCATTTTAACAACAATATTTGGTACGTATTTTGTGTCAACTATAAAACGGTCCAGTGTGTTCAACCAGAAGGAGTAAGGAATTGGCGGGTATACCGTCCTAATACGATAAAAAGCGTTTCCAGTTGGGTGGGGGCAAGTGTAATGGTGGTTTGGAAAAGTGAGTGGCTTGTCAAATGTTTTAGTGTGAGTATTGGAAAATAAAATGTTTCAATACTATATGTAGCTTGGATTGTGTGTTCGAAACGTAGGTCTAACATGTGTAGTGCAAAGTAGGCCTACTAATGGAATTTGTTCAGTAGCATTGTCATGGGTCGCTTGTAAGGTATACGCCTTTGTTAATTCATGAACCTTTTCAAGAAATCTGTCGGTGAGTTTAGATGTGTATCCACGTGCATTAAAGAATTCTTTCATCTCCATTGCTTTAGATCGTTCAAGAAATGAGTCGTTTACTTAATATATTTTTATTACATTTCGCATTTTTATCACTATAGTATAATTAAATCGGTTTAGGCTTATTTGATTCAATATGTAGGCCCATTGTTTTATTATTATAACATTACTATAGTAGAATATTTGTTACCGGTACTGTTATTTCTTTACGATTACTTCGCCTACCAAATTGCCTTAGGTTTTATTTATGACCACTGTATTGCCTTTATTTTGGTTCATATTTACTACAGTATTTTCATTTATATTTATTTTCATCTATGTCGTTTCATCTATGCTATAGACATCATCTATTTTATTTAGTTATAGGAGAGTTTTTAGAGATTCTCTTCCTATACGGTTAGGCCTACATTGTGTCTTTGCGGCTTTTACTGTATCACTTTGACGTTCCCGTCCTTTGTGCTGTATTGTTTTCTGCTTTGCTTTGTTCCCTCTGGGGTGTGTCTATTATCATAGTGCTTAAGGCAGTGATTTGTTTGTCTTTTGTTTTTATTTTATCCTACTTTGTTTGGTTTATTATATGACATTGTTTGTTTACCCTTTGCTATATATGTACCTGTTCCATGTTACACAACTCTATATAGGCCTATATGATGATGAGCTATGCCCGAATGTCGTATAAATAAATCTCACTGAGGCAGATA
>NW_022720675.1:0-575 GCF_011630105.1 Anneissia japonica | reverse complement strand
CGCCACTCGGAAAGTGCAAAAAATATTTTAAGCGCCCGGGCGCTTATTCGCGTGAGTACGGTAAGTGATGTACCTGGATGTACTGTACTGATAACACTACTGAGGGCGTATTTTTCTATCCGTATTATCACCTCATGAATATTAATTTTAATAATTAACACAAACAATTACAATAAAAATGGTTTATAGAATGAACTAAAAGGGAAACTATACATGCGATGCGAAAAACACGTTTTTTTTCAAATGTTAACGCATTTTCTGGAAGCTTGTGTAATTTTAAGCAATTTTCGTTGAATCTTGGGTAATTTCGACCCAGTCATTGGCCAGGTATATCAAAAATTGATTGGTCACGTTGCTTCAGAGTCAGTACAAAGTAATCCGACATTTTGTAAAAAATAGGGGAAACAATAGCACGCAGTGATGAAAGACAAAGACAGAACACTGGCAAGGGCAGAAGCAGGGGGACAAACATTGAAAAGTTTGCAAATAAAATGACAACCAAAGAAATCATAATTACAACAAATTGCAATAGGTTGTGGCTAGATCCGGTACGTACCGGATTCGTCGTTTTTGTT
>NW_022720674.1:0-1790 GCF_011630105.1 Anneissia japonica | reverse complement strand
TAATCTTAAATTATAAGTGTCACCATTAAATTACAATTTGGTGAAGCAGTGTTTTAATTGCAGTATTATAAAATGTCTTCAGGAGAACAGTAGGCTGTCTGTTTAACAACTTACTGTTTGTTGAATAGTTAAAAAATGTAGAGTAGTTGCTATGGACAACATAATTTGATTCCTGCGGATTGCTTAAGCAACAGAAAATATAATCTGTGCTTGTTCAAGTCTAATTCTCCAGTACCAAAACTGCTTAAAGAATGTAGGATTACTGTACTGTACCTTAACATCTGGATTATCCATCAATTTTGACTGGAAAATTGCTGGAGAGAACGGATATGAAAAGACACATTGCACGTGCTAAGCCAAAGGCGAAATTATTCATTTTTTTTTACGAATTGACTTTCAAGGTGCTATGTCCAGCATGCAAAATTTGATTATGTAATAGTGAAAAACATAAAATATTTACTATGATTTATGCAATGAGTAAGGTCATACAGTATTAGGAATGTGGGTAACATGTGTTGTATGATACAGTAAATATACTGTACAGTTAGAAGATATCAAAGTTAAAGCTATGCTCTGGAGGAAAAAACAATTTGATATTTTGTACAACTGATTTTTCTTAGACACAAAAATCATATTTGACTAAAAACTCGGTATCAGTAATAGATACAGATTTTTAAATAGTTTTGAATATTTTTCAAAAAGGAGGAAGTGGTGGAAAAAGGGTGGTTACAGCCCTTTTTTTCCCAAGTTCTTAAATATTAAAAAAACCGGTATCTTTTGAGTTTTTAATCAAATACATTTACGCTTTCTGTGTCTTGGAAAAATCAGTTGCCCTCCGGAGCCTGGCCTTAAGGCAAAAGGGAACAAAAGTACAAGCCTTAGGGTCTTGCCACTAATCACCAAAACCAAAGGAATTAGCTAATGTAATATATAATATAAAGGAAATATATGGACCTGTATACTGATAAAACTTAAGTATTGCACTGTAGGCCCTATTTCCTTGATACTACCATGGAGGTATAGTACTACAGTACTGTAGGTTTAGAAGGCTGATCCAATTGGCCCTGAGATTTGACCATTGGAGGCTACTATTATTATTACCAAACACCACATTACTAAAAATTTGTGTGGTCCTATTCCTAATGAAGGCTACAGTATCAAGATACAAGCCTTATATGGTGTTTATAAAATAAACAAAACTAAGGGTGCAATTAGATTGATGTTCCTTTTCCAACAAGGAATTTGAAGGAGACCTAGGAATTTGATGTTTGTTTTTAGAATGTGGGTTGTTACATTATAGGAAATGCCACATTATGAGGTAGGACAACATACTGTATAGTAAATCTACTGTTCTGTACTATAAATACAACTAACCAATGTTTCAATATATCAACTGACAGAGTGTGATTTATAGATCTAACATTAGCTATTACAAATGACAGTCGGAATTAGAAGGGATTCCTTATTTAAAATATACATGTAATAGAAGAATAAATTATTGATACATTATGTGAACCAACCGAAAAAGTATGTTCAGAGATCGTGTGATAACCACTTGTGACTTGATACGTGAGGATAGAGAGGTAGCACGCTGTAAATCTATAAATGTTGTTCTATCCATGGAACACCCAGTTGGTAACCACAGGCTACAATACTATGCTAATGCTATGATGAATGAGATGAGTTGTCTGCACCAATAATGTAAAGAGAATAAGAACTGTCATAGTTATATCATGAACCTCAATGGATACATCAAAATATATAGTATTTTTTGTTAGATATTGTTTCTT
>NW_022720673.1:427-905 GCF_011630105.1 Anneissia japonica | reverse complement strand
CCTCTGACTATTATTTCATTAATGATAATGAGTAATGGTAATAACAAATTATTAAACTATTGTAGCCAAAACGAGGCCAAGTGGAGCATCTTATTCAAAAATAAAGTACCAAGGAATGAAAATTAAAAACGTGTACATTACACCCAAACACCGCAACGCTCGAGTTTCAAACATACGGGTAGCTAGCTGTACTGAACCCTCTGAGTAAATTGAGGGCGCAATTGCAAACGATGGTGCTTAGCGAAATTTGATTGGCTAAATCTATGGCAGTCATCTTGGATGGTACCCACACAGTTCTGCGTATTTCTAACATCGAATACATTGCGGTTAGCGTTCTAGTATTCTTATTATTATCTCTAAGGAGTAGTCGTATGAAGGTACCATATCCCCGACAGTTGGCTATGCAGCAATGTACCCTTTGAATACAAATTGAAGACAAGTGAAGATATAAAGGCAGTCGACTGTCGGGTATATAACG
>NW_022720673.1:0-421 GCF_011630105.1 Anneissia japonica | reverse complement strand
CGACTGTCGGGTATATAACGACTATCTAACTTTCCACAAAAACATTAGGCCTAAGCTAGGCCTAGTTCGTCAGTACAGTAGTTACTGCGATGCGAGGGTGGTAGATCGTTCAGTCAGTGTTATCGTCTAATAATACGTTTTAATAATGTGTGTACAATTTAAGAATGCACCGGGTGGGTTGATTTCTTTGTTATGCGGTAGTAGTATACGTAGCAGAGCAATTTAAGCCTAGCCTAGGGCCTAGATGGTATACGTTCTTGATCATCGACGATCGTAATGAAAACTTCGGGTGACAGACGATTGGGCCCAACTGGTGTGGACGATCGGACCCAAGATAGCTTCAAAAAATTTGTAGTCCTAGTAGGCCTCTGCCACCACCCCCACTCCTGATATCATTCCAAACTACTGTAAAATGAAATTA
>NW_022720672.1:0-547 GCF_011630105.1 Anneissia japonica | reverse complement strand
ATCTCCAGAACCACTGTCTGTGTCATAATCAGGTGTTTCAGTTGCATTTTAATATCTCTAATCATAATTAGATTCGACCATATCATACTATAAATAATAAGTCCATTTGGCGCCACTCTTATGGAATAACCTTCCAGTGCACATTCGATCTTCACCGTCTGTGGCTGTCTTTAGGTCTAACTTAAAGACTCATCTCTTTAACAAATTATCCCATTTTTTTCTTGTTTGTATTTTTTAATGTTGCAGTATTTACTCATGTTTACTTTGCCACTGCTTCTTTTGATTTGTTTACTCGTTCTGTGCTTGGGTTAGGCAATGATCACGGCTGCTTGTGGGTTGTGAGGTGCCTAAATATGTGTAGTGCAGCGCTTCGTATCTGCAAAGAAAGGCGCTTTACAAATGATTGGATTTGGGAACCTAGGGCTGCTGTCTGGGCTTATGTACAGGATAAAGTTGCTGTCATTGGTATTTATGTTACCCCAAATGTATAACAATAAAAATAAAATCATCCGTGTCTCTCTTCACATGATTAATGTCATTTGGGCGT
>NW_022720671.1:0-1372 GCF_011630105.1 Anneissia japonica | reverse complement strand
ATTAATCAATCAACTAATATATTAACCAGTCAGTAAACTATTCGGTCGAAATTCAGTCAGTAAATGTAAAGCAACAATTAAAAGCAGTCCGACAATTTAATAGTCTATTTATCTTTATTTTTACAATCTATTAATATTAATAATAAACATTTTAGTAAAATTATAGTTTTAATAGATAGATAGATAAATGGACGAACGAATGAAAGGGCAATGGAATTTACGATCAAACAAATATGTCAAAAATTAAATTAATGACTGACTCACTGAATATCAATAGATTAATCAATCAACTAATATATTAACCAGTCAGTAAACTATTCGGTCGAAATTCAGTCAGTAAATCAATACCTTAAAACCTCGAATAGAAGCCCAATGGGCTTAATCTCGAGAAGCCCATCTCGAAAAAGTAGCCCACACCCCGCTACTGTCCAAAAAGTAATCTCGAAAATAATCCCTTCTCTAATATATTGTATATAGCATAGTTAAGGTATAAAAATATTAAACAAAATTTCAAATTCCATAGTTGGAAAATTACTAGTTTCATTCCTTATGCCATTAAAGCACTAAATAATTATGGTATAGCATGTAAATTGTGTTTTTTTTTTTTATAGGTGCCAGGGGTGGCGCCAGGATTTGCCCGACGGAGGGTCCGAAGTCCCCGACGAGGGGAGTAGATTTTTCCGACGAGAACAAAGTTGACGTGATCCAGCTAGGGGCGGAGCCCCCGAAAATTTTGACAATTTAGGGGTTGCAAAGGCTTATTTAATCGATTTTAGAGTCTACTAATATGTAGAAAATACATATACAATTTTTTTCTCCCCGACAAATTGTGGTTTTTCTCCCCGACGAGGGTGGGGGCTATTCCCTACCCCGGCTAGCGCCCCCTGATAGGTGCGCACATATTTGTGTACGGTTTGTATTTGCGGCATTCACAGAGCCAATCCAGATTTCTATGTATAGGCCTATGATATATATGCCTACGTTGATAAAATAATGTTATATTGTATTATTGTATTTCCAAATTCCAAATATTTACAGGATTCCATTTTGAATAAGAAGCCCCCTCTTTTGCTAAAGTAATCTATATAAAAAAAAAAAAACCATATCAAAAAGAAGCCCATTCAAGAGTCCTAAAAAGAAGACAAGGGCTTCTATTCGAGGTTTTACCTTATGTCGATAGGTCTAAAATGTTTAAATCCTCATTAAGATGAACTAAAGGGAACATATTTCAAACCTTAACATGTTGCTGTAATTTATGGAAAATATTAAAATGATCAAACGGTCATAGAATAAAGATAGATATCAATACAATTTCTTACCTAAAATTGCATATAATTTTCGTGTATTCAAGGCGCTAAGATATCCACGCTGA
>NW_022720670.1:0-547 GCF_011630105.1 Anneissia japonica | reverse complement strand
GTCTACTTGAAGTCCGTCCCCGATCACGGACACGTGCGTGTACTCGACGTCCGTCCGAGAGTTGCGGACGAGTCGGTGCACTCGACGTCCGCCGGTGTACTCGAAGTGACTCGGAGGATCGCGGACACCTCCGTGTACTCGGCGTTCTTTGGAGATCGCGGACACGTCCGTGTGCTCGACGTTTCTTGGTGAGTCTCGAACACCGTGTACTCGACGTCCGACGAAGATCCGCGGACGCGTCCGTGTACTCGACGTCGGTCGGAGATCCGCGGACAGGAGCATGCAGTCGACGTCGGTCCGTGTACTCCACGTCCGTCCACTCAACTCCCTCTGTCTCTTATACACATCTAGATTGAAGATCCGCGGACGCGTCCGTGTACTCGACGTCGGTCGGAGATCCGCGGACGCGTCCGTGTACTCGACGTCCTTCGGAGATCCGCGGACGCGTCCGTGTACTCGACGTCCGACGATGATCCGCGCCAGTGTACTCGACGTCCGTTGTCAGGAGCGGACACAATTTCTTTCCGATTTCAGACAAATTTTTTTC
>NW_022720669.1:0-806 GCF_011630105.1 Anneissia japonica | reverse complement strand
AATATTATTATCTAGTTGAAGAAAGACATGGGTTGATACAGAATTTATCTTGTCAGGGGGGGGGGGGGGGGGGAAGGATTTTAATACGAGAGCCTCTAATGAGGAAGGGGAAATCATACTGGGGGAAGGCCGGGGGAACGCCAGAGGAGATGCGCGTTCGAAAGTAACATTAGTAGTCATACTTTCTTCATGTATAATAGTGATCACTCACAATAGAGTTAAATAGATAGATAGAGTGAAAAAGGAGTGAGATTTCACTTTATCACAGTGAATTGTACTAACTTTCACTATTTTACAAAACAATATTATTTTTCTCACTTAAAAGTGTATTTTTACCCGAGAAAGAGTGAAATTTGAGTGACTCTGAGGCACTGTTAAACACTATGAGTAGTAGGCCTATTACTATTATAACTAAAATCTATATATAATATTTATAATATAATAATTATAATACTATTATTATTATACTATTATTACTATACCTATTATACTAGGTATTGATGATGATGATGAAGATGATGGTGAAGAAGATTGACGACGACGATGATGATGATAACAATAATGAATTATTCAGGAGTTGCATGGCAAATATGCTATTGTTTATAATTATGTTATTCTGAGAAGAACCATGACCAGGTTTTTTGTCTACCTTTCTCAGAAATCAGCAGGAGAAAATTATTCTACTGTGAGAGTAATCCCACCTCAACATGGAAACAACCTATTAGCTAAATAAGGAACGGTAGTCATGAAGTAATATTATACCAGTATGTAAGTAATGATATGTACAAATTGATAAATTGTAACCT
>NW_022720668.1:0-792 GCF_011630105.1 Anneissia japonica | reverse complement strand
GCGCCCATCCTAAAGCTATTTTTAAGGCCTCTTGCCCAGCCTCATACAAATTCTCCCGCCCGCCCTCCTTAAAATCATGAAGGAACACAAGTTTTTGCTCCATAAACCGTATTTTGCTGTGAATAAGCCGCAAATTTAATACGCGATTTTCCCCTCGAAGTTAATTGAAGAAAGGCATACGTTCGTCCGTCTATCACATGCCTCCATCACATGCTGTCACTATATGTGTATAGACGGTCAGTCCATCACATGCTGTAAATTTATGTGTCCATAATTTTAAGGTTCTCCCCCACTCGAGACTGTCCATCAGGTGCTGTATTTTCTAACCATTATTTTCCCAAACATCATTTGATGAAGCTATGCTGTAAATTTATGTGTCCATAAGTTTAAGGTTCTCCCCCATCCGGGACTGTAACCCCATAACAACCGCCTATTGACGACCAACTCACCCCAACATCAGTCCATCACATCCCCCACCCCAAGATCAGTCCATCATATTCTGTATATTTTTGTCCATTTGGGGGCCCAGGTTTTCCCAAACATCATTTTGATAGATCTCCCAAGCCAAACATCATTTTGATAGACCTCCCAAGGTCCATCACATACTGTAGCCTGTTACTTAAGGTTCTCTCCACCCGGGACTGTCCATCACATGCTGCATAGAGACTTGTCAATCGAGACCTCCCCCATCACCAATGCCAGTCCATCACATGCTGTACAGGTATATTTAAGTGTCTATAATTTTCCCTCACCCCCAGGTCTGAATTTCAAATGCTGTATATTTATGTCCAT
>NW_022720667.1:0-706 GCF_011630105.1 Anneissia japonica | reverse complement strand
GTCTAACGTGAAACACCAATGCAGGCTTTTCGCTTCCGCAACCGATCCGACATCCGCGTTGGAAGGAATTACAGACGATCGGGCACACGAGACGATCGGGCCCAGACGATCGGGCCCATTTTTGGACGATCGGGCACAACTAGTGTGGACGATCGGGCCCAACTAGTGTGGACGATCGGGCCCACCGATGTAGACTTTCGGGCCCATTTTCTAAAACGGCGGGTAGACGTTCGGGCCCATTTTTCCAAAGACGATCGGGCCCATTTCCTCATGACTTCGGCCGCCGATAATTTCGGTCGGGCGAAATTTGTATGGGGCGCCATATGGGCACACCCACTATTGTGAGTCGTCATATATGAGGCATGTTGTGGCAAAATGGCTAAGTTGTAGCAAAAATTGAAATTCAAGTTATTGGTATTTTCAAATACCTGACTATGTGATCTTTAAAATGAGGGGTCATTCATTCAATTTGGACATTTCAAACCTAAGTTATTGGAAAGTGAACGTACAGTACTCTTAGAGTCAAGATAAACAGGATTTTGAGTAATTGCCTTTCAAAGTTATTTGTGCATACATTGTTTAATATATTGAACTATGAACAATAACGTTAAATAAACAATTTGTTAACCACTTCCAGAACAAATACTTTGAGACATGATTAATAAGACATTAAACTGTTGACCTATAGTGAAAAACAAATTTGGAT
>NW_022720666.1:0-520 GCF_011630105.1 Anneissia japonica | reverse complement strand
TGTGTGTGTGTGTGTACATATTCATTAACATAATCATTTCAATTCAATATATTACGATTAATAATTGTCATCCACCTAGTTTATCAGCAATCTGCTATTCATTAAGAAATACTCAAATATTGTACCTATGACTGTGACGATAAAAGCGCAAGTCCTTGAGTTCCCTGAGAAGTCTGTTGCGGTGAATGCAATATTGTGGTCCCCGATCGGATAGTTTCCGCCAATAAGCGAGGGGTCGTTTATAACTGGCGCAACCAGACTGTTATCCGTAGCCTCCAATACATCCCATGACGCAGAACCAGCTGCCTCACCAGGACTGGTGTTAACGATGATATTAGATGGACAGTTTGTAAACACAGGTGGTGTATTATCTGCAAAAGTACCCCAAAATTAATGTCACGTGATACACATATAATATATTACACGAATTATAAATAATTGCAATTATCCTGTAAATTATTGGCATAGGCCTTACCTTACTCTCTGTTTTTCTTATATTCAAATTTTAGCTATTGATTGT
>NW_022720665.1:0-2183 GCF_011630105.1 Anneissia japonica | reverse complement strand
TTTCAAATTTGTTAAAAAACTGATTCTGACTGAGATTTTGACACTTAAACAAACATATCTCAGCCCAACCGAACGACCGCATTGTGCAAGATGCGAAGTACAAAAAGTAATCTCATTAGAGAGGGCGCTCTTTATTGACTGTATAAAGTATACATAAATACGAGAGTATTCCAGTGGATGCGATCTACAACCTCTGAATTTGCCTAGTAACGATGAATTTGTCGAGAAAATGGTAATATTTTATGAGAAATAGTCTGTATTTCTAATTTTTTTTATTCTTTTGCGTAAAACTAAAATTCATGCCAATATTTTTCCATGATTTATAATAATTGGAGTAATTTTGCCGGGAATGGGGCTTTAAGTAATTGAGTCTCATAATCGGGAGGGGAGGGAAGACAGCTCTCCCTGGGGTGTGTGGGAGAATGTGTCGTAATAACAAAAATAATGACAAAATAATAGCATATTTAATAACAATGATAATAATGATAATGGTATATTTATAATATATATGCACATATGCAAGTCTATCTACCTTATTCGTTTTCTATAGGCGTATACACAATATTTTTTATTATATATTCAAAATACAGTCTAGAAAGAATAGTTGTACTGTTTATTGTTTTTGTTTTTTCTTTTCTTGACGTCGTAAACCCGATTCCCAAAGTATAGGTCACGACCTAAAAGCGGGTCGTCAAACTTTTGTGGTGGGTCATGAGCAGGTTTGCAAAAAAACCAAAAATAGATTGTCAATTCATATGTGCTCATTTAAAGTCTTTTAACAGATCTGACAACTTGAAAACAGTACTTTACTTTTAGGTGAACCCTCATTAGAACAATATTTTATTATATGCCCACAGTTAATATCTTGAAATTCATATGATGGCTTATCTGTTGCTGTTTAAATGCTGCTTTCCATATGTACTTTGGTTAATATAATGCTAACCACTGGGATAAAATTAAAGGTTTAAGTTTATCAGACACATTATGCAAAGAGTGAAAATATTTTCTGCAAAAAAATGCAACCCCACTATTTAACATATTGGGTTAGTCTTGTTTGGGTCACACAAAGTCTTTTTATAAATATTTTTAAAGTCTCATTTTCTTACTCTGGCAAAAAGGATAAACATAATAAACAAAAACCACTGTAATACCGATGTCAAGAAGTTATTTTTAAAACATAGAACATAAAATCTTGGGGATCTTGTAAAAAATCAACGTGCAATTTATTATCAAATTAATAGATGGGTCATGGTTAGTGCAGGATATCACAACTTTGGTCCCAGAAAAACATAAACCGACCACGCATTATTTACATGAGGCATGTTGTGGCAAAATGGCTAAATTGTAGCAAAAATTGATATTCAAGTTATTGGTATTTTCAGATACCTGAGTATATGATCTTAAAAATGAGTGGTCATTCATTCACATTGGACAACTCAAGCTTAAGTCATTGGAAAGTGAAACTACAGCACAAGATAAACATGATTTTGAGTAATTGCCTTTCAAAGCTATTTGTGCATACATTGTTTAATAGAATGAACTATCAAAATAACATTAAATAAACAATTTGTTGACCACTTCCAGAACTAATACTTTGGGACATGATTAATAAGACATTAAACTGTTAATCTATAATGAAAAACAAATTTTGATTTATAGGCAATTTTTTGAACTCTTATATTTTATCATAGCTCATTTACTCAATACTGGACTGTGCGACAACTTAACCATTTCGCCACAACATGCCTCATATATAAGGAAGTGGCGTTACTTTTACCGTATATAGATTTCCATATGCTCTACTACTGTCAATCATATTTTAATGCACTATTCTTTTAAAAAAACAAACTTTAACAACGATTGTTGTTTTTCTGCTGTCCATGTGGTCACACGCAATGCTATAAACAACAGAGCGAAAGTGTTCAGTCTGAAGCATTCTGTCATCCCTGTACAATAATTCTACAGATCTTGTTATCCAGGGCACTGGTTATTGCCTCTTGAACACTTGGTATTGGTTCGTTAGCAGATGAATGTTAAGTTGCACGTTGTAATACCACCACTCAGACCAACAGCTTCCTCTGAGTGTGGACTTGACCTCATTGTAGGCAGCTGGACTCATACAGTATGGAACGCCAAAAGGGCAACCTTGAACACTTCAACGATTATACAAACAGTACCAACGA
>NW_022720664.1:0-500 GCF_011630105.1 Anneissia japonica | reverse complement strand
ACACCCTAATAGCAATGTTTAGCATCTACAGATCAATTGTAAGAGCATGAATTCTTTATGTCTGCCGCCACCATTCTTTTGTGACGCTCACATGTTTATAGTTTTTTTCTCTCTTTTATGGGGTCGTCCCACTTTTATTCAACATTTTTTCTTTTGTTTCTTTTGTATTTAATTAAAGAGGTAACATCAGGTTATTAAAACATCATGCAAAACATTTTTTTAATATCTTCTGTTGTTACATTATGCATTAAAAAGAATATTGCTTGAGCCAAGATTTTTCTTAAGATTTCATATGCTTTATATACAAAATATTCCAATAGATAAATGATGGTAAACATAAAGATTTCCAGTTCCCAGAACTAAATGAAAAGATTTTTCAATATCATACTTATCTTTTATTTATTTATTTTTGATTTATTTATTTAAAACATCTTTAGGCAGGATAACATATACAGGCGAGATCTTACCGCTGTTTTACAATATGGTCCTGCAAAAACACT
>NW_022720663.1:0-971 GCF_011630105.1 Anneissia japonica | reverse complement strand
GCAAGGGTGCTTTAAGGTATGTAAAGCTTCATTAAAAAATAGTCATTTTCATATTTCACTAATTTTTCACCATGAATAATTAATTTTGCATCTTAAACTTTATCAGGTTAATGAACTGAAAAACATGGCATAAAAAAGAAGACATGGAAAGCCTACAATCATATTGTATCTCCAGTTAAAAATAAACACAAATAAGTACTTTAAATTACAATTAAAAACCACTGCGGATAATTTTCAAGAAACTGTTTTTTCAGCTTCAGAGCACACTGAATTCCAGAACTAATTGAAAACCAAAGTCAAGTAAAAATGAGGGGTTTTGAGACCAATATTTATAAATTATATAAACTCAAAAATTAACATAAAGCAGTTGGAAGAGATACCATTCAAAATTTAGGAATGTATAACCCAAAAAATTATTTGCATTCGAGTGTAAGCATAACCATAAAAGCTAAGGTTATACAGCTCTAAGGAACCAAGAAATGGGCTAAAAATATTAAAGAAAGTATGCTGATTGATCCATCGTGTTCAGTACATTGTCAAACTATTTGGGAAAATTTCATTCACAAAAAATTAAACATCCAGACTGCAGGCAAAAATGCTTAAAAAGGTGTAATAAGATGTCAATTTGCAAGTGATAAAAAGTTTTTAAAAATACGTTTTCTGTAATATACCGACTTATAATTAAAATAAAAGCCTTTATTGCTATCTTGTTAAAAAATCGTGGAATCAGATTACTGTATATAGTTTTTAATTAGGCCCCATAAAAAAAATGATTAGTTTATCATCCCCGCGCGCATCTCTTTTGACGAAATCGCGATTTTTTTTTTTTTTTTTTACTAGATTTTTTTCATTGAAAAAACGATCGTTTGTTCGTCAAAAACAAATTTTAAGGCTAGTGAATGATGCTTTTCGATCTTTAGAGTAGTCGCCAAGTAACAATATCTATTTATAGGCGATCTTTTTCATACTGC
>NW_022720662.1:0-522 GCF_011630105.1 Anneissia japonica | reverse complement strand
TACGTCAGTGTTTGAGCACGAGGTATGTCCTTTGCGTTTTTTACAGCATTTTCGATGGGTCCTAGGTGATAATTTCTATTCCGGAGATGTCCGGATAGCTCTTCTGTGCGATTCTGAAAATCTAAATCCGAAGAACAAATGCGTCTCATGCGCAATGCTTGGCTGTACGGAATGTTTTTTGTACAGTGCGGGGGATGACAGCTGCTAGGGAGCAGGTACATATGCTTATCCGTGGGTTTACGGAAGAGATCAGTTTTGAGTGCAACATTTTCCATGGTCACGGTGATGTCCAGAAAATTTACACTGCTTGTGGATTTGTTAGCAGTGAATTTGATTGTGGGATGAGCCGAATTAATGTTCAATAGGAACGTATCCAAACTATCTTCACCATGGGTCCAGATCATATCATCAATGTAACGAAACCAAACATCTGGTTTCTTGGGCTGTAGGGACAGGGAATTGGCCTCAAATTGTCCCATAAATAAGTTAGCAAAAGATGGAGCCATTTTAGTGCCCATCGCT
>NW_022720661.1:0-1450 GCF_011630105.1 Anneissia japonica | reverse complement strand
CAAGTTGTTTGTTTTCAATATTATAGCTGTTTCATTAGGCCCTACGATGACAATGTTTTGAAATCATACTGTATAACACTCCAAATTTTTTTTTTATGGGCAAACAACTGAAGGCTCTGAATTTTTTACAAGTTGACCAAGCGTGTTGCTGCATCATTATTGTTCAGTTACGATCACTATTCAGAGAGCAGCAGGCTGATAATTTGTTTTTCCCACAGCTATTTAGATGTCGTTGTTGGTAACTTTTTTTCTTTAAATTGTGAGTGTAAATATTCTTTAGTGTATTAACTGTAGATAAGAATTGTAGATAAATAATGTACATAAAATCAATTGTCGATGGAGAACGGCGTCAATCATCTGATTAGTCCCATATTAATAGTACCGATATCTTGAATACTTCTCTTCCGCGAATTGTTTTATTGACAGTGACTCATCTAATTCTTATATCATCACTTTCAACATTTTGATCGAAATAGTTCACCATATCGTAAAATTTTGAATACTGTACCCACCCAATTTGACGGCGATCCTCAGTGTATGTTATGTTAATGAAACATGTCATACTGTACAACAAGGGAATGTGTATTACAATATGCCAGTACGTATTTTTTAGATTTTGACGCACTCCGTTCTGTTGTGTGTGACTGCTGTTGAAAACAAACTTCCTCATTTTGTGAATCGCTATGATGACTGAGTTGGACCATGTTGATTTATTAATAATATTTTGTTTGGGATGGAAAAAGGAGTCAATTTCCCAAAAATGCTCCATCAGCACATAGTTTAGTGTGGTCTATGGACAGTATGGCTATGGAATTTACTAACCACACAATCCAGAATCAAAAAGTCGCAAAACTTTAGCTGCATTTGGTGGATTAAGTCGCAAAACTTTACCTTCGTTTGGTGGCGCCATTTACTCTAGGTAGACGGAGACCTGTTTTGTTACTGGTTGGTACATTTCTTAAAAACATTCAGCCAAAGGCCAGTGAAAGCTTTTATCAATGTTTGTCATCCTTATGTGAGCTATCGTAAAGTCATGGTTTGCCGGAGTTGCGTTCAATTTAAATCTCCGAACTTCTGAAGCTGAGATATTTTATAAATGTAGGCTTGTATCGCTTGCTACAATTTAAAAACGGGTGACCAAATAATGAATTAGGTGCTAAATTTTGATTTAATGCTGGGTAAGTTAAAAACAGACATTCCGTCTGAGTGGGACTCGAAGGGGTTCGCTAGAAAACAGGGGGGTTTGCTAGAAAAGGGGGTTCGCCCGAACCATAAAAACACCTGGCTACGGGCCTGGACATGTGACAATCAGGTAGCACCCAAATCATTGCATCATATTATTAGTCACCTACCTGTGTTACTTGTCTGTGTCCTTTTGATTATGAGATTGTTGTCATCATCATCAGATTCTGAAATTAAATAATAAATTACATAATGTGTTTAAGGAAGT
>NW_022720660.1:0-2024 GCF_011630105.1 Anneissia japonica | reverse complement strand
CAGCGACTATCGCGGCAGGAACAGGAGTCCGCAACTCGAACTGTTCATGAAGACAGACTTCGAAGTTCATCATTTCGAGCGATGATGTCACTCGACGTCATGGGTACATCCTTCGTGACTATAAGTGTGATGCGTACGGCTTCGTGTCCGCATTAAACGTTCGAAAGGAGGCATGGGAAAGTCGAAGGAATTAGCAGAGAAGCTTCAGAAGGAGTTGGACGAGATGCACCAGTCCAAACGTGCGATGCTGAACGAGATGGACCGTCTGCGAGCTCGAGCGGACGCGGCGGAGAGCTACGGGCACCCGCCGCCCTCGGCGCCCGATTACGTCGGACTGGGACGGGTCGCCGCAGGAGTCGAGGTGGACGCCGCTAACAAAGAACTCGACAGGGTGAAGAAAGAACGAGATTTTCTCATGCAGCAGATCGATGGATTTAGAAACGATTGTCAGTCTTTGAAGAACGACGAAAACGTCGGGAGAAGGGAGAGAGCGCTCCTCAGGGAGCAGTTGGACAAAGCGAAGAACGATTACCAAGTTATGAAGAACATGCTTCCGGACACCGTGAGGTTGTGCAAGCAGTACAAGAGCCTCTCGGATATGAACTCCCTGCTGAAGGCTCAGTGCGAATCGTACAAGGAGGACTTCAAGCACGAGCGCCGCGATCGAGAGCTTATGGCATCCCGAAGCAAGGCGTCCAACGAACCGAAGATCAGGTCAATCATCAGGCAGCTCCAGCAGCTGCTGCGGAGAGGACACGACGACGTGGAGGTGGACGGTACCGGGGGAGGCAACGACGAAGAAAGCAGCAGCGACGAAGAAGATCGCGGTGTGTGTGCTGCTCGTCCGACGAACGGCATTTTCGATCGGTCGATCCCTCCTTATTAGTTTCGCATTTTTTTTCTTCTTTATCTAACTTCTATCTGTGTCAAACGAATAAGAAAATAACTATGGACCTGTACGACTTCTCGGGCCACTTAATGGACGGTGCTTTCGGAAGCGTTTACTCGGCGATCAGAAGAGCCGACGGACTGCCGGTCGCCGTGAAGGTAGTGAGAAACTCCTCGGCGTCCTACCTGACGAACGAATCGGGCGAAATGATATTGGCGGAGGCGCACTTCCTTCAGGTGGTCTCAGGGATCGAGGGTTGCATCGGATTTGTGGACGTGCACCAGGTCCGAGATTGCCATTTACTCGTGATGGAACGGCCGCTTCGGAGCTCCGACCTATTTCAAGTTCTGGAGAAAGTCGGCAGTATCCCGAAGGAGAGATGCAGATGCTTCTTTCGGCAAATCGTGGACGCCCGCGTCGGTTGCTTGAAACGAAACGTAGTTCACGGAGACCTGAAGATGGAGAACGTGATCGTCGATCTGGACACGGACAGGATCAAGCTGGTGGACTTCGGTTTTGCCAAATTCGTCGACGACAAACCGATCACCAGCGCTATTGGAACCACCGATCATTACCTTCCTCCGGAGATGCTGAAACATCGATTCATGTATGCCGTTCCTGCAATGATCTGGTCGCTCGGAATCATGGTGTTCGAAATGATCACCGGAGAAGAAGTAGAACGCGGCCGTCGACCGTACTTGCAGTTAATCGAAGACGCGGAGCTACTTTCGCTCCTCGATCGAATGCTGGCGGTCGACTGGAAGAAGAGGCTGTCGCTGAAACAAGTGTCGGATCATCCGTGGACGAATAAACTGACTGCGAATGGAAAATATGTTCAATAGAAGACGAGATGTACAGACGGATGCACAACAACGAATTTCGCTTGCAATTTCACGTCCCCGGGTCGGAGGGAGACGGCTTCGTTCGACCGACGTGGCGCAGAGATCGACCGCACCACCCCGTCATGGTAAAGGAGATTTTGAGGCCTTGCCCCACGTCAAGATGGAAGGGTGCGCAGCTGCCCGAGGAAGCGGTGTTCATGGAGATGGCGAAGGGAGTACCCGGTTGCGCGAACGACGACCGATCTTACCTTATGGCCGTGACGCGACCGACGTTCCACTGCTTCCTGAACGAG
>NW_022720659.1:0-3648 GCF_011630105.1 Anneissia japonica | reverse complement strand
CGAAATGCCAACCCGGTCCACCAGTTCCCGAGTCTCTAACGGATACACCTATTTTTTCTATAATTAAAGCACATTCCATCGGTGAGTAAAGTTAATAATATAATATTATCTATCAATTTATTGAGCGACCGAACGAAAAACTAACCAGCCTCCAATCAACGAATTAGCCAACCTACCAACAGTCATTTAATCAATCAACCAACCAACCATCCATCAAACCAACCAACCAACCAACCAACCAACCAACCAACCAACCAACCAACCAACCAACCAGCCAACCAGCCAACCCAACCAACCAATTAACCAACCAACCAACCAATTAACCAACCAACCAACCAATTAACCAACCAACCAACCAACCAACCAACCAATCAACCAACTAATCAATCAATCAAGTGCAAAATTAACTTCTTTGACAGGAGGACATTGTATTTTTCTTTCGTATGAAATCTGTGAAAATCAACATTAGATGGGTAGTATGGTAACTCGAAGCCATCCCATGGTATCTTCGTCCAGATCTTGGAGTCCTTGTTCCCAGGGGTGGGGGCGGGGTCTGAATTTAGGGCAGCGAAGCGATAGATGATGTAGTCGATTGTTTGTGGTCTGCCACATTGACACAGATTAGAGCTGGCAGCTCCGATCTATTGGAGGAAGAGCCGCAGCAGCTCCAGCCAGATCTGAGACGGACCCAAGTGGGACCCAAGCCTCACGAGGAAGATCCCAGTCTGGGAGTTTGTACGATAGAGACTTCTATTCACCATTGAATGCCATCTTTAACTTGACTAGACAGCGCTTTATTAGCACATCAAAATCACCGAAGGATCATGCGGTTCGGTAGGTTATCTGTTCTATAATGTTGTTCCGGATGGTATTTACAATTTAATTAACAAGCCATTCAAATTCTGTATATGTTTTTTTACACTAGATTATGTTGTTCCGGATCGATATGAAGCAGATGTCAAATACTACATTTCGTTATCTCTACGCGTGTACGTGGTTTATGCAGACGATGGCAGGGTATTCGATAGTGGCGCACTCTCTACCTTTCAAATTGACCACACCAGCTTTGTCTTTCCAAACTCACCGTTTCTGTCGTCCAGTCGCCTGAACCTGGAAACTTGTGAACCAAATGAGGACTTGGAATTGTATGAAAGGTGTGGTAAAGAATTATGTGACTGTACAAGTGTCATTAAACTCCCCCTGGGAAAGGTGAGCATGATGGCTATTTAATTTTTTTTACAGTCTGTGATAATATAAATTAATAAAAATTACAATAGTAAGGATAATCACTTTCCAGACTGATACTAGTGGAGTATGGCTGGGCATTTCAGAAGCTTACACATGTCGACTAAGGGCCAGAGGAACCTTCATATCGGTGTACATCTGTGCGTACCGACGCATTTGAATTTTATTTTTGAAAGACATTTACTTTTTCAGTATTATTTTTTTAAACATTTTATGAATGAATGAAAGTATAAATTCTTAATTTTTTTATTGTGTTGTTTTGTTTTTCGTTTTTATACACCTTTTTGGAGAGCCACCTGACAGTAATTTTTTTTTGGCAATCCTGTCATATTGGTGTATAATTTTTCTTGTTTCTCTTTTATCTTGCATGTTTTCTCGTTTGTCTGTATATGTTAATAAATTGTTAATGCCGGAATAAATGAAATGAAATAATAGTAATAGGTCTAATATAATAGTAATTATATAATAATCATAATAATATCAATAATTATAATAGTAATAAATAGTAATAATATTAATAATGATGATGATGGTAACAACAATACATTAACACTTCCATCATTTGTGTTCATACTGCGTCATTTTTGTCAACATGTGCCTGTTTATTATTTTATGTCCATGCTGTATTCATCATTTGTGCAGACACTTTGTTCATTTTGTGTTTATTACACTACGCTCATGTGCCCAAGCTAGGCCTGCACTACGTCTGTCAAGCGTGTGTCTCCACTGTATCTGCCATTTGTGTCCACAACTTGTTCAAACTGTGTCCATCAGTTGTGTCTAGGTGGTACTTTTAATGCTGTTTCTGTACTTTGATTCTTTACACAGGTTGTAGAATTTATTGTGTTTAATGAGGCTACCGCAGATTTCTCCGTCCACGTGCACGGTTACACGTTCAGGGTCCTAGCGCAGTCTTCTGACTTGTCCGGATATAATATCCCTACACGGGAGACAATGATTTCCCTTGATGAACAAGGTAGGATATGTTATACAGTTAGTGACTTTCAATGGAAAATTCGAATCAGAAATATTTCGTTCTTAACAAATTGTTGTTTTTTTTTAAATTGTAATTTTTTGTATTTGTAAAATAGTATTATAATGTACAATTATATTGTAATACAAACAGTTTTTGCGTTGTGCTACCATTTTACTGTAATGGATAAACAAATAAATAATACTGTTCGTTGAGTTTTGCATTTACTGGAAGACAATTACAGAATTTTTCTATTCAAGATCTGTATATCAGCGAAAACTGAACAGTTTCTTTTTGTGTCTGCTTGGAAGGTGATAAAATAAAAGAAGTAGAACCTACAACTTTATGTGAATATTATAATGTTATGTAACACTATAATTTGTACGGCCTACAATAAGCAGTGCAGCTTTTCAAAGTGTTATTTTATGTTTCTTAAGAGGCTGACTGTCATTATTATATTTATTAGGATTGCTCACGCGGATTTCACCATCACATGCTGTTAAAAAAGACACTGTGAATGTTCCAGCTCACGGCTACGTGATCCTGAGATGGAAGACAGATAGTCCAGGATATTGGTTTTTTCATTGCCAAACAAATAGCCACATTGAAGTACGTAATTCATAACCTTAAGCCGGGCACTCACTGCGCTAGACAGTCGTCGGCCGACGCGGTTCAATGGAGAACACAATGCCACGACGCGCACGCAACGGACCGTTTTTAATGACGATCCGTTGAGACCATAGAGCTATTAAACAACTAGAGTGCTGACAAGATGGCGGAGCAATGCAGAGTTGTGTATGTGTACCATCCAAGATGGCTGCCGTAGGAAAGCGCCACCTTCAGGCTTAGTATACATATTATTACCATAAATAAGCCCTCTGACTGAATATTATTTCATTAATGATAATTAGTATTGATAATGACAAATTATTAAACTGTCATAGCGAAAAAGAGGCCAAGTAGAGCATCTTATTCAAATATTAAAAAGAATTAAATTCGTGTACATTACACCCATACACCGCAACGCTCGAGTTTCAAAATACGGGTAACTAGCTGTACTGAACTTTCTGTGTAAATTGAGGGCGCAATTAAAAATTATAGTGCTCAGGGGAAATTTGATTGGCCGAATCTATGGCAGCCATCTTGGATGGTACACACACACAGCTCTGCGTATTTCGAACATCGAATACATTGCTGTTAGCGCTCTAGTATTATTATATCTCTATGGTTGAGACTGCCACCGAAAATTAGCAGATGGCTTCGCGGTTGTCTAGCAATAGACCTTTCCGGAGTGTCAATCAAACTTAACAACCGACTAATCAGAACAGCGCTAGGAATACGCACGCGTCTTACAAACACACGTGTTGTCCCACAAACGCACGTGTCCGCGTATGTTTTAACACTGCCGTCTTGTGGGACCTTAGCAACAA
>NW_022720658.1:0-768 GCF_011630105.1 Anneissia japonica | reverse complement strand
ACTACCCAAATTATGGTTGTCGCAAGAGTTAATTTGCCTCTTGAATTTAGATCGTACTAATATACCACGAAGGTTAGGTGGTCTGCGATAGGCTATGAACGGTGTATCCGGAAAAACAGACCTAAGACGTTCTGTGGTCTGTAGGATGGGCACATGTTTCTGAATTATAGCCCTTAGTGGTGGTAACCTAGGGTGATAGGTTGTGACCAGTGGCACTCTGGTCGATCGTTGACGTGGTTTGTACGTCAGTGTTTGAGCACGAGGTGTGTCCTTTGCTTTTTCTAGATGTGTATAAGAGACAGTTTTCAATGGGTCCTCGATGGTAATTTCTATTCCGGAGATGTCCGGATAGTTCTTCTGTTCGATTCTGAAAATCTAAATCCGAAGAACAAATGCGTCTCATGCGCAATGCTTGGCTGTACGGAATGTTTTTTGTACAGTGTGGGGGGTGACAGCTGCTAGGGAGCAGGTACATGCTTATCCGTGGGTTTACGGAAGAGATCAGTTTTAAGTGCACCATTTTCCATGGTCACGGTGATGTCCAAAAAATCTACACTGCTTGTGGATTTGTTAGCAGTGAATTTGATTTTGGGATGAGCCGAATTAATGTTCAATAGGAACGTATCCAAACTATCTTCACCATGGGTCCAGATCATGAAGATATCATCAATGTAACGAAACCAAACATCTGGTTTCTTGGGCTGGGACAGGAAATTGGCCTCAAATTGTTCCATAAATAAGTTAGCAAAAGATGGAGCCATTTTGGTG
>NW_022720657.1:0-560 GCF_011630105.1 Anneissia japonica | reverse complement strand
ACTGTGTGATCAATCTGCAAAGCAGATTGATCAGAAAATCAGAAGCATGTTCTCAAACATCAGAATCCAGCTTTTATTATTTAAAACTGTCGGGCCCCATTGAATTAAACTACGGTATTATAGTTTATATTATATTTTGTTTAAACAATGTCTGGGGGGGCTCGCACTTGGGGCCCTGGCGTTCCCCCCTCCCTTCCGTCAGCGCCCGAGCGTGACGCCACTGATGTAACAACTGTTAATTGTAGCAACCTCAGAAACAAACGGCGCTTCAGAAAATTCAGTACAACTATACCAATTATTCTCGCAAACTTCATATCCTATCGCGTTGTTTGTGTTTTAAGTTAACTTAATTTTTTTATTGAAATGTACAGTTTTTTTGAATATTTTAAAATCCTTAAGTTAATTTTTTTTTATTTTTGTTTTGTTTTGTTTTTTTTCAATGAAAAATAAATGCGATCGTTAATATTGACCTTGGTACAATGTAAAACTGTAATCATGACTACTTACACAGAATTTTACTATATTATAGGCCTAGACTAGGACCAGGCCTCCTACTATAG
>NW_022720656.1:0-912 GCF_011630105.1 Anneissia japonica | reverse complement strand
GGGGGGGGGGGGGGAGAGGGGTGAAGAAGGTGAATTGGGACCTTTGCATGATCACAAATAATATGCTTAAAGCCCTGACCAAACTATCATGTTTCATTTGATAAAATTTGATTTGATAAAAAAATGCCTAAATACGGTCATGATGACATTACATTTAACCTGATTTTCAAAGAAAATTTGTTAATCAGCAGAGAGCATGACACAAACTGCCTGTGTCCATGCCGACAAGCTCTCAAGGTTTTCAAGTTTGTAACTATTACAATCAAGATGATCCAGGGCCCACTATGTAATTACAAATGATAGCTATGTCATTTATATTTCTGAACAGGACAAAAATAACAGTGAGATGGTTCAAAGAAATGAAGTGTCATAGATGATTTGGCAAAGATTCATGAAAAGTGACAAGATTTTAGGAGAGTTAACAATGGTAGTGTAGGGCATCCTTGATAGAGTGGGAGATATTCTAGATTCTCAAATTAAAATCTATATTTACTTTTGTGCAGTACGACATAGTTTGACATGATGCATATTTTGTTCTATGTTTTCTAAAAGAAATCAGAAATTTCCTGTAACATTGGAAATGTAAAAAGCAGGACACGACAATATGTGCATGGGAAATATCATCTTATGGATGGGGTGCCAGAAAAGTGCCACATAGGTCAAAAAGCCCTTAAATTCATGCATCCCTTTTCAATTTATAGCATTATGACTTACTTAATTCTCATATCAAAAAAAATATTTATATACAACATATAAAAATTATAAATATATTATATTCTTTAAAAGTATGCATTAATATTTTCAAATTTCAGTTCCGCATATTGTTGATGTTGTATACACACACTTCGCTAATTTTTGTCAGCCAACGTGATTTGTGGACAATGCAACTTGTCCAACAGATTTGCTCAGACA
>NW_022720655.1:0-532 GCF_011630105.1 Anneissia japonica | reverse complement strand
TCAGGGGGTTTGGATGAATCCCCCGCTGTGATAAAAAAGTAACAAAATACTACTGGGTCCTGGCTTACAAAATGCATGCTTAACTACCTAGGCATACAGTAGGTTGGCAGATTGGACAAACAAGGCTTTAGTCAAACTAGCCTGCAATTAAATACAATTTTTTTAAAAGTTTTGTTTCGACGTCCTCCTAATTAACGTACGAAAGTACGTTTTTCAGGCCTATCAGTTCATCGATCCATAGAAGAATTAAAGACTACATATCCAACTACTCAATATTGTTGGAATATAATAATATGCCTACTGTATGTCTTTGATTTTTTTTCCTCTATGTATAGGCCTAAGAATGAGATAAAACTATCTGACCTTTTTCAAGGGGGAAAAGCTTGAATTTTGAAGACATTTAATAAAGGTTATAAAAGACCTCAGAAGTTGGGAAAGATCATTTCCGGCCATCTTGGAATATAAAGTTTCCTGGGGGAACCCCAGGATCCCCTTTCAATTTGGGGTTTTTTGGAAATATTTTGAATCCCCC
>NW_022720654.1:0-684 GCF_011630105.1 Anneissia japonica | reverse complement strand
CCCATTTAAAAAAAAAATTCACTAAATTTCAGGTGGGAGGAATTTAGACGTGAAGGGTGTAAATTCAGAGAACTTGAATTGCTCTAAAACGGCAGATTGTTCCTGGAAATCCTTTGGTGAGGTTATGTGTGATACCCGTTAAATCACCCCAACACCGTTAGAGTGGGACCGGAGGTTCGGTTTAATAGCCCCATCATTTATAAGTCACTCATTTTCATACTGTTGGGGTGTAAAAGTAGGTAACGATTTCTCGAAAACGGCAGATTGTTCCTGGAAATCCCTTGGTAGGATTATGGAGTGATACCCCCTCATTTACCCAATCGAGGTTAAAGTGGGAACCCGAGGTCTCGTTTAATAGCTCTACCTTTTTATAATTTTCACTCATTTTCATATAATGTGCTGGATCGATGTTGGTAACAATTGCTCGAAAACGGCAGATTGTTCCTAGAAATCCCTTGGTGGGATTATGGTGTAATACCCCTTCATTCAACCCATTAAGGTTAGAGTGCGACCGGAGGTCCCGTTTAATATCCCCCACCACTTTAATTTTCCTCATTTTCGTACTGGTATGCGGGAGGGGTATAAATGTAGATAACGATTGCTCGAAAACGGCAGATTGTTCCTCGAAATCCCTTGGTGGGGTTATGTTGTGATGCCCCCTCATTCACCGCATCGAAGTTAGAG
>NW_022720653.1:0-1361 GCF_011630105.1 Anneissia japonica | reverse complement strand
ATATACCATGTCTACTTTTTGTATACTAATCCAAATTATATTTCGTTTCATATGAAATTTCACGGAGTCTTTCACACATGCATATGTACTTATACGTACCTGTGGCCCATTGGCTGATGTAGCAATCACTGATTGTTGCTCAAGCCTTCGTTCATATTCAAAAACAGACATTGTCTGTCGAAGATAGAAAGGAAAATAATTATATTTTAAAATAAATTAATTGCATCCTAATGCGAGAAAAGAGGAAAACACACAACGGCTGTAATTTTATTTAAACAGAATCCCACCCCCACACCCTAAACAAAATGTAAATATATGAATATACATAAATGTGATGTTATAATTCATTATGAGTGTTAATACGTACGTCCATAATAAATTAGTACAGATTAAACGTCGGCATGTTATGGGCGGATTTTATGTAAAAATAAATGTAATTGTAGGCCTATCATTTTAATTAGATACTGAAATTTTATGTAGGCCTATCATTTTAATTAGATACTGAAATTTTATGTATACATATAAAAAATAAATAAATATAATTGTAAATAAAGAGGTATTTAATTATTAGTTGTGCAGCACAAATGATTGATAAAATGAACATATATCTTTAAGAAATTAAATGTATTGAAAGAAAAATGAAAATGTAACGGTTGTAAATATGAGAATACTCAATGACTTTATATTTATTCTCTACGAAATATAGAGATAGGCCTATGTATAAGACAGAAAATTACTGAAAAAAGAAGACGATTGAAAATAAAAGTGGGTTATCAACACAAAAGAGAAGAAAAAAAAACGAAAAAAAAACCCACCAAAATCATATTGATTAAAAATTAATTTATTGATTTAATATATTTGATGCTACAAGATTGAATCAAGATAGACTGAGTAACCCAAAATTAGGGCCTGTTTTGCCCAATAATCTAGCTAATAATAGCTGGATATGTTCATGTTTTTTTTTTGTTTTTTGATTTTTATTTCATTTTATTTTATTTCGTGTGGCAAAACCACCTTTATTTGCCACAGATGCATCAAACAAATAAAAAATGTTAAAAAATAATAATAATTAAAATACACAACATTAATTATGAATCAATTACATTTTGTGTGATCTCCACTATTTAAAAAATATTTCTTCTTTGCAGTTAAGCAGGGCAGTATATTTCTCCGTTTCATAATATTTTTTATTTCAAGTTTTAAAGCAGATACAAAGCAAGCCATTCACAGCCCCATTCCAAAAGATTGTCAAGATCGTTAATAATAGATTCAGAAAGAACCGTCCGAGAGGTAAAACTAGAGTCTGGTGAGAAGCATAAAATAGTTGAATCATCAGCATACATAGCAAGCCTAGACTGAAA
>NW_022720652.1:0-3001 GCF_011630105.1 Anneissia japonica | reverse complement strand
TATATATATATACATATGAAAATAAATTGTGAACATTATATGTTTAGGTAATTCCTCTCATACATTTTTGGTCAACTGACAATATTTGTGTTTATTCTATCAAAAGGTTTCATAAATTTGAAATTGTTTTATACTTAAGTTTAATATTATTTAATTGTATGTATAGTTTTATTAGTTTAATTCAAGTCACAAATAAATATTTTTACTTTGATAACATTGTCTTAAGTAATTGTTGGCTTTGCTGTATTTACTCTTGCATCATATTTTGACTGCGACAAAGACCGCCCTCTATGGTGAACATATTATGGACAACAGTTGTTTATGTTTAAAGATACGACTAGCTGTAAAATGCATTGCATTTATGAGATGAGTGGATAAAATTTGCATATTCATTAGTTGCTGTACTAATAAAGATAAGGTATTCTAGTAATCTTTGATGAAAGTTACAAAGTTATGAATATTAAATGAGAATAATGAATATTCATTGTTTGTTACAAAGTATGGTTAAAGCACTGGTAATTAATTATCTTCCTTAGGGTAGTCCTCTGTTTTAAAAAAAGAATAAATTAGAAATTATAAAAAAAGTAATTACAGTAGTTTGAATACTTAAGTCAACATGCAGCGTGTTTGTATATTTTCATATGTGTATTGTTTAATATTAATTTATTTATTAATATTGGGTATGTGTTTAAAATTTTAGCTGAATAAGCTCTTGAGTTGCAAATGATAATTTTGTAAATTTAAATACAATAATATACAAGAGGAAACAAACTTCTTGGGAGATGATTGATGTTGTCATAGTAACTCATTACCTTTGTCATGCTCAGTTCATGCTTTAAATCTTATTCAGCTTTTATGGAAAATAAATGCAAAGATTCCAAAGTCTGGTGAGTTTCATTTATTTTTGTAAATAGAAAATTTAGTTTTATAGTTAACAATCATTGTTTATAATTATATATATTTAATTTAATAATTATTATTAAAATTATCAACTAAAATACTCCATTAGCTGAGAGGTAGAAATTGCATTCATAACAATACATTGTTGTTTTGTTAGCAAATACAGTACAAACATACCACATAGAAAGGTACAATATATTGCTAGAACTAGAAGAGCACAGGGCAGGTTGGGTTGGCCAGATTCTGGCACATTTACACTCCGAATTGGACAATTTTTATTCTTGAAATTGGGTACCCATTTGGCCGCATTTTTGTGAGGTATGGATTACCAGTTGGCTGTTTTTATCTCCTGACTGGCAATTTTGGTCGAAAGTTTGCAATATAATAAATCACCAAAAATGCCAACAACCAGGGAGCATTGGCAGACTACAGTCTCTTGCTCCAATCACAAATTGTTAAATTTGACCCACCCAATGCTCAATCTGTGACAGCACCTATGCAATATACCGCTTTCTCATAATAATATCAGCAAGCATCATTGCATCATTGGTGCATTAGCACCATTTTGATTTTCAGCATGTACTCCTCGACTTTGCAATACAGTTTATTCATGAATTAATGTTTAGAGAAAATGGAACGGTATTTTTGTAACATAATAGCAAACAACCTGGCAATTTATGAATGTTGTGGTGGTAAGAAAGCTGTTAATATGTATTAAATGATATTGACCACTTTTTTTATATTTCATGTAGACCTGATCTGCTTCTTTTCTCTAAACAAATTATATTCAAATAATTCTAGGTTTACTTGGAATTTTAACTGTCTTGTGTGTGTGTCAAACACACGTTCAACTGCTTGTATTAGAAAGCTGTGTTAAAATTAAAAGCTCACTAATAAAACTATGAGACAGGAGCATTTTACATGTAATTATAAAAAATTTGACATTTCAACAATTGATTATGAAGGTAGTATTGGATAATACATTTACATTTTTATTTGGTCCAGAAATTCTAATTTTAAAATCATATATTTATCCCTTCTGAAGGGCATTTCTCTACTAAAAACAGCTCCACTCCCCAAGTTCAAGAAACTTGGTGATAAAGCACTTAGGGTCCAGTATTTAAAGTGACTGGTCACAGACCATCTTTCTTTCTTCCCCAAGCCTCAACAGACTTGGAAATAGAAGATTGATAATGCATACCCACACACATACTAATTCAGTTATCCTAACACACAGTAAAATTTTGTACTCCTGGCTAAGCAGAGGTAACAGAACCTTGCACAGTACCTACATCAAGAATTGTAAACTATTTAAATCACACAATTACACAACTGTTTGACTGTAATTGTCTGTTTCATCCATTTGGCCTTCCTCAACACCACATACTTCTCCATTCTTTATCACATCTTCCGATGCCAGCCCTCTCTCTTCAGGTGCTACCTCAACAAATTCTTTGATGGAGTTCAGTGGTTGGTTAGTCTGCAGGAGCTTCGGACCGGTGAGCATGATCAGAATGGCACCAATCGGAGCAGTGATGAGGATAACAAGTACTGCAATTGTCAGAATCTGCAAGAGATAATTATGATTGATTAGGTAGTAAATCTGCACTTGTATCTGTACCAATAATGAGTTACAGTAATTTTTGGGAATGCGCAAGACGTTGACCCCCAGGGCCTCACTGCCGTTCTTGTTCTGGTTCTTGTTACCAGAACTTTAAAAGCATCCCGCATCGCCAGTTTTGAACGGACGTGCAGGAAATTTTGTACACATAAACTAGGTGATTTCCAACAAACAATATTGCCCTTTTTTTAAGTTGGACCCCAGGGTTTCCCCTACACCTACATAACAAATCAGGGGTTTCAGAAAGGACTGTACGTTACTGCCATTACCACTAACAGAACACGTCACATGGATGTCTTCTAAAGAAATTGAGATTGTGAGTTTGAATCGCTTTGTGGTATTGATTTTTTTTTCTAATTTTAAGAATTTTTTTTTATTCAATTTTAAGATATTTTAATTTTGTACAAAAAAACATACTAAATATTTTTTTTTTGTACAAATACACATTCTAATTATTTAAAAATTTCTATCTTAATAGCT
>NW_022720651.1:0-550 GCF_011630105.1 Anneissia japonica | reverse complement strand
CCTATGCCTACAGCAGCAAAACAGTTTCATCCATGCCGACATTCCGGTCGGTTAGCGTGAGCCCTTACTGAACTCTGCAGAAACTTCACATCGATCTTCGCATCACGATGTAAAACAAAATGTCGGAAAACTTTTCTTTGACGCATGCGCATTTGCAAAAATGTCTACACACACACATACACACTACACACAATAAAAAACATAGGAAATAGCAAGAGTGATTACAATAGTTCCTATTGCATTACATGCATAGGAACTAATAAAAAAGAATTAACGTCCGTTGGTTGTAAAAATACCGAATGTCACATGGAAAACCCAATGGAAAATAAAACTTAGCCAGCATTAGACGTCAGAGTGCACGCCAATCAGAACACAGTAAAGTGTGTTAAAGGTTAACCTCGTGGCAAATGTTGAAAAGCTGTGAGCAACAGTGAGTAAAAAATGGAGTAAATGCGGTCTAGAATGACTAGCCTTAATTCGGCAAAGTAGTGATTTCTATACTTCCATTTAGTATTGGATCGCTTTGCAGGTTGTTCTGCTTCAAATTACG
>NW_022720650.1:396-934 GCF_011630105.1 Anneissia japonica | reverse complement strand
TTTTATATTCTTTATTTTTCATTATTCATACAAAAGGTCAAAAAACGAACATAAGAAATCAATTACCTATGTTATTAAAAATCATTGTACAAGTTTTACATTACTGAATTAAAAATTATTAAAGTCTTAAAGAGAATCATTATAATATAAAATATACAAATTCAGTAACTACTATATTTAGTGACAGATCTTTATAGACTTGTATCCATGACCTTATGAAATTTTCTGCAATTAGATGTAAAATACATCCCAAAACTGAATACATACTTAATCTATATTAAAATAACAATGTTGTTATAAATGAATGATCATCAGATACATCTTTCAGTGCCACCCCCTAATCACCACTTATACTCATAATGTGGTTTGAGCCAATTATTCAATATATCGAATCGGAGCTGAAACACAGGTATGATCTAAATAGACAAAAGATAATTACAGCACTTTGCTAAAGATTTTGTCTTGTTTCTAGGAACAAATTTACTCATCAACGAATAATTAATGTCTCATACCATATCCATGGGTTAAAGATAAAGTC
>NW_022720650.1:0-328 GCF_011630105.1 Anneissia japonica | reverse complement strand
CATACAGACTATAACAAATTTCTTGGACCTGTAATTATTCAGAAACAGACCGAAATTTATGAGTATCTGGAATAAGTGAGGGTATGACTAATAGACGAATGCTTAATATTTGTCCCAGTAAAGCTTGCATTTCCCCGCAGTATATTTTGCCATTAATACGATTTTTTTGACAGTCAACGACACTTGTCGTTCATATTGAGAGAGTTCAGATGCGCTGCACTTAACACCGTTTCTTAAAGAAATGTTGGAATACCCCACCCAGAGACACTCAAATTTTTGTATATGCCACATTGTCTGAGTATTATAACCATTTTTGATTTTTATCCAC
>NW_022720649.1:75447-79047 GCF_011630105.1 Anneissia japonica | reverse complement strand
TACTGTATGTATATATATATGTATATATGTATGTATATATATATATATATATGTGTGTATGTATGTGTATACACACATATATATATAGATATATACATATATAAATATGTACATATACATATATACACATACTGTACATATATATATGTATATATGTATATACGTATATGTATATACATATAAGTATATACGTATATATATATGTATATTTATATACGTATATATATATATATGTATATTTATATGTATATATATGTATATATGTATATGTATACGCCGATACGTATACACGTATATATATATACATATATACATATACTGTACATATATAAACTTTCTCAAACCAAAGAAAGACAAATGGTGTACGTAATTATTATGTGCCTTTGGAAAAACACATTTCTTCACAATGAAATACTTCTATGCAACAAATTCCATTCCTGGGTTCACGCTAACCGATCGCCAAGTCGCCATGGGCGAAAACAATTTTGAATTGGCGAAACAAAAAACAACTGCTTTAGCCGTTTTGGCGAAAGCTTAAAAAAAATAAAAATGAATTTTTTAAATACTTGCTGAAATACATTGTTTCTTTCGTCCGACCTCTCCATGGAAATATTTTTCCGTCGGCACGGTCAAGATCTCAATTTTACGCTAGGCCTACTCCATTGCCAGTGCCATGCGACGTTTATGTGTGTTGTTCAATTAGTGTGACTACAAACGTCACTGTGTGCATTGCAAATTATTTGTTATCTTAAAGTGGGCAGCGTAACAATCAGTGGCTGGATGGTAACGACTACAGTACCGACACAAAATACTGCATTTTTACCTGCGCGCAGGCTTCATAGATACATCGGAGCCTGATGATATAAACAATCTAAGCAAGGCCGGCTACGCGAAGCGAACCTACGAAGCAAAAGCATGTTGTTTATTTGTATGTGCAAACAGACTGCTGTAGCTTACTGGAATAAACAATGTATTGCTTGATAATTTGTTAATGATAAGCACAAGTTTAGACCGTTAATTTAAAGTATGGAGTTGTTTTTCAATAAGAAAAACGTACGACTTCTGTATTGTTTTTTTTTTAATTATTATTATTAATTAGCCTGGCCTAGGCTAGCCTATTTTTATTTACAATTATTTTACCTCTTTAACTGTTAAAAAAGATGCCCTCAATGACAATACACACACATGAAAAGATTGTTCATCAAATAATACTTTGTAGCCTTGATTTAGTACGATAAATAATAAATATAGAGAGAGTTAACGTCCGTTAATTGTAAAATTACCGAATGTCACATGTAAAACCCAATGGAAAATAAAACTTGGCAAAATGCCAGTTTATCTTCTCAACCCCAAAAATCCAGCATCGGACAGAGTGCGCGCCAATCAGAACACAGTAAAGTGTGTTAAACGGTAACCTCGTGGCAAATGTTGAAAAGGTGTGAGCGACAGTGAGTAAAAGACGAAGAAATTGCCAGCTATTGTCAAGTGGGCTATTGTATCATTGATGCTCTCGTTTTTTGTTGGTTTTTCATATAGTGGATCATTTTTATGGAGTTTCATCAAAGTCTGAGACGGTCATACAGGAATTTCTTTTTAATCTGGTTGATTTGACATGGAATGACCCTACAATAGGTCAAAGGTCAGAATGTATCGTTTCCGGTCACTTTTTAAATATTTTTTTCATTAGGACGAATATAAACATGAATCTCCTGAACACATTGCAATAAATTGTGAGTCTCTGTGACCAGTAGTTTCCGAGATATGACAATACAAGGTCAAAGGTTAAACTTTCAAAAACCGCATTTCCCGCCATTTTTTGATAAAAAGTTGTATTACAACAAATAGGAACATGCATATTTTGAACAATTTGAGACCAAAATCAAGTCTCTCTGACCAGTGGTTATCGAGATACAAGCGCCCAAATCAACCAACAGGCGGCCATTTTGAAAAACGCCCCCAAACAGGACTTTCCTCCAATATCTGGGAGGTATATAGGAGCTATATTTTATCTAAATTGGTCCATCTTGCCAAATCCATCGAGAATAAAAGGTATCCTAAAATTAGTCACGGATCTCATGAAAATGACTCTACTATAAAATATACCATTCCGGTGTTATTGAACTTGACCAAACTATCCTTGTAATGTAATTAATGTTAAATAATAATAGTAGTAGTAGTAATAATAATAATAATAATAATAATAATAATAATAATAATAATAATAATAATAATTTTAGCATTAATTACCTTGGCCTAAGCCTTGTAATGAAGAATCTACAGATAGGCTACTATTTACTAGGCCTATAATTAAATAACTAGCCGAATAACAATGACAGATTAGATAATATGAGTCAGCTTTTTATTGACACAGTATTAAATAGTAATTGCCTTTATCAGTGCAATACTTCCATAACATGCAACAATAGGATTTTAGACTTGGTACTTTGTAGCAAACATCTCGACTCTTCTAGTATTACGTCTGGATTAAATATTTTCAAATCTGATCATGAATCTTTGTCTATTTTTTATACATTTCAGTGCAATAATAATAATGATAATTTTAATAATAATGATAATAGACTTTTATACAATTTTAAAAAACTCAATTTTAATGACCTTGTAAATACTTTAAATTTTATTCCTTGGAATAAGATTTAACTAATGATGTTAATGAGGCCACTTCTTTATTTTATGATTTACTCCATGCAACAATTAAAGATCTTGTTCCTGTGTTTAAACCAAAAAGAAAACTCCCACCTTGGTTTAATCATGAATTATACAAAGCTTTAAAACTGAAGGAAAAATTATTTAAAATTAAGAAAAGAACTAAAACTCGACTTGCTGTTGAAGATTTTAGAATGGCCAGAACAAATTTCAAAAAACTTTGTAATCAGCGGTACAGACAGTATGTTGATGCTCTTTCAAACGATCTGAATATCAATCCTATAGTCATCAACATTGCCCTCTGTACTCCATTATCAAGGTCAAGTCCATGCCACCTCTTTAAAAAAAGCTAATGCTTTTAGTATCTACTTCAATTCATTTTTTAATACTAATAACAATAATAATAATAATGCATCTTCTCAGCAGTCTCTAATCCCTGAAGCTCCTGATCTTCCTGAGTACCCCTTGGACTATCTTTCCTCGGTAACCGTCAGTGCTGATGCAGTTTCAGGTCATCTAAGTAAGCTTTGTGTACATAAGACCGTTGGCTGTGATGGTATCAGTAACCATTTGCTTAAAGCTGGTTCTGTTCCGCTTTCTGTTCCCTTAAAAAAAAATATTTGATTTATCTCTTTCCACAGGCAAATTTCCTGATATCTGGAAACAAGCTAATATTTGTCCCATTTTCAAAGGGGGGTTCCCGTAATGAGATTACCAATTACCGTCCCATTTCACTGCTCCCGTCTCTTTCCAAAATATTTGAACGTATTCTTTTTGATCAAATTTTTTCCCATGTTTCTCCTGTTTTAAGTTCATTTCAGCACGGGTTTATTCCAGGTAGGTCAACTCAAACTAATCTTGCTAGTTTTTTACCCACCGCACTTAATGCAATCAACTCTAAATTACAATGTGACATTATATTCACAGATTTTTCCA
>NW_022720649.1:75171-75428 GCF_011630105.1 Anneissia japonica | reverse complement strand
ACAGATTTTTCCAAAGCTTTTGACTGCATTTCCCATTCTCAACTTATTTTTAAAATTCAAAAATTTGGTATCACTGGTCCCCTTCTTAGCTTAATTTCTGATTATTTCTCTAATCGCAGTCAAGTGTGGTTATTGACGGTTTTTGTTCTAAATCCAAACCCGTTCCATCTGGCATCCCCCCAAGGGTCTATCCTTGGTCCTTTATTTTTTAATTTATTCATTAATGATCTTCCTTATTTTGTCAACAACTCACATTG
>NW_022720649.1:64517-74873 GCF_011630105.1 Anneissia japonica | reverse complement strand
GATGCATCTTAAGTTTATTAGGTTTTTTGAAAAATGTTTTAATCGTCCTTGTAAATTAATGTGTCCTAGGAATAGATTTTTATTTCACGATATGGTTTTTCTCTATAAATGTTTTAACTCGTACTTTAGTTGTGATCTTGTACATCTGTTTGGTTTGCATGTTAATTCTAGAAGTCTTCGTTCCTGTCCTACCTTTAATGTCCCCTTTTGTAGAGTTGATGTCTGTAAACATAGTTTTATTTCTAGACTTTCTCTTCAATATAATTCTCTTATTTTAACCTCTAATATTGACATTTTTCACAATAGTTTGTCTATATTTCGTTCTATTATTATTAATCATTTGAATAGGTGAGATTTTTGTACTCTTTCGTCTATATATTTGATATACTGTATTTAAATTTTATATATTTTACCAGTCTGTTAGTGGCGATGATTCGCTGTTGGTCTGATGAAATGAAATAAATAAATAAATAAATTATTTCCCCTTAACGTCGATTTTTTAATTGTTTAATTCCTCCATTGTCTAAGTTCCCCTTAAGGTACAGGTTGGTTTTAGTAATATAATAATAATTAATAATAATAATAATAATAATGATAATGATAATAATAATAATAATAATAATAATAATAATAATAATAATAATAATAATATTAATAATAATAATAATAATTCAATTCAATATAAAGTTTATTTCCACATCAACACCACAAAATACATAGACGGAGAAATACATAAGCAAAAACAATAATTGATAAAAATGTAGGCACATCAGAGGTATCATTTCGGCATTACATGTAATTAACTTGGTCTAGCCTTGTAATCAAGAACCTGCAGATTACTATGCTTAATATTAATAACTTATAGGCTTAGGCCTCATTATACATTCATTTGGTGTTTTGCCATTTTGGCAGGTCTTATGGCATCCAGTATTTTATAGCTGCCTATTCTCAGCTCTTCTCTTGATTTGAAAATAACTGTCACCCTGTTTCATTTGATGAAGAAACGCGCTTTTCCTTACTCTCTGTGCTTTCCCCAGAAAGCGTATATTTTGAGTAGTTAGTAGGCCCAGCAAAACCCAGACCTACAGTATAAAAATAAAAATTGTTACATTATGTAACTCAAGTTAAAATAACACTTTTCATTATTTGTGCAGCTCAATCAAATATTATATCATTACACGTTACGAAGCTATTAATCTTTAGGCAATTGGCGGCACCACTGATGTGATTGTATAATCGTTTTTACAGCGACCATTTTAAGGAGACTCTAAACTTTGTCACCGCCCATAAGTGTGCTTTTCAATTAACCCACTGACCAATAAGTACCCGGTGTACCTGGAGCAGAGTTACTTGATCACACAGGGGCTTTCTGACCTTTGGGTTATAATATCAGTTAATTAAGTTGCTCGGATACAATTTATTCTGTATTGTAACGTGCTCTTTCATTAGGATAAGTTTGATCGTCGCGAATTCATTTAATTTAATTTAATTCGAAACGTTCGATTTTCAGCTGTTTTCGCTATTTTTTCGCACATTTCTCTTCATAACTTTACTTCTACTTGTCCGATTTTCGCCATTGTTCTTTTATCCTATTCTAAATTTAATAACAGTTTTAGTAATCTTAATTTGAATCCATAAGATTGCAAAATCTCGTCGGATTTTAAATTTTGTAACCGTAATTTTTCAAATTTTTCCATGTAAAACCTGTTTTAGCAGAAATGTGGTGAACCGCCGAAAGTTTTTTTGTAGTAGCTCCGCTGATATTGGACCGATTTTCGGCATTGTTGTGGCAACATGTAGCTTTATTTATTACCTACAACATATGTAAAGATCATATTGATTGGTTAATAAATGATGTCTAACATGTTATTTATTGTAATAATCAATTAGTAGCAAGTCAGTTTAGAAGCCTGCTTTAGAATGGCAAACAAGTATTCAACTGTATTGTCGAGCAGAAGGAGCTAAAATTTGGAGTTAAAATTTAGAAGGTTATTTGCATTATCATGAAATATTGTTTTTATTTTTAGTTTGTGCATGTGTAGGTGAACGTGTAGATGTATTTTTAATGTAATTACATAACAAATATAGTAGTTATGACAGTATATAAATGACAATATTCTGCTAGGCCCACGGTTTCCGATCTGATAATCAGACCATACCATTTTCAATGGGTCATGCATGTTAGAAGCATCTGTAATAGGCACATTTGTACAATGTTTAAAAAATGTATACCTACTGAAGTATAATAATAATATCACCTTTTTGTTTATTAAAAAGGATTATGAGTCTGCACCCACAACTTTCTCTACATTCACACAAACTAAATACTCTTTGAATTCGCTTCAACGCGATAAGGTGATGATTATTAAACCCTACGCAAAGGCAATTTTGATTAACTGGTGATCAAACTTATCCTAATGTTACCGTCATTTGACTGTACCACTGTTATAATAGTGTACGTTCCAATAAATTATTATTATATGTGTATGATGCAACACTTTTAACAATGGCATAATTCATTATAACAGGCATTGTCATATATATGTGACGGACCGTACTATATGAAAAAAATACGCCTATGTAAGAATTGTAGAAAGAATAAAAAATAAATGAAAAATAATTATGCACACGAAAAAAGCAGGCACATTAGACTTATAATACTGTAGGTTAAAAAAAAATGAGAAGCGATAAAAGCGATAAAAAAAACCCAAAAAAAACGAAGTACCAGAAAATGCAGTACCAGATATAAAATATAAAAAGTGATATAAATGTGAATATCAAATAAAAAGAGTATAAATATCTTTTTACATGTATATGTTGTGAATACGTGGAAACAAAGTAGTACTCGAAAGGTAAAATGTACTAATGTATGGTATGCTAGGGACTTCTAGTGGGAAATCTATCAATCAGCCTACAGTCACTGCGTTTTATAAAGTTAAAATAGAAATACCGTATTTATTCGAGGAGTTACTAATTTTCTACAGGCATGCACTTAACAATTAAAGTTGAATAAAATGTGAACGTATATAATAATAGGTCTATAGGTATATGGCGGTTGACACGTATGATAAACGAACAAATAATTATGTTAAAAATCAATGCTCATGGATAGAATAAAAATTAATTGATTTTGTAAATTTTATAAGCTTCAATTAAAAGTAATGTAAATTTTGCCTACCACGCAAAAGCGAAATAAAGTCAAGAAATATGAAGCTCATTCAGAATATGCTCATTAAAATTATTTTACTTTTTACATTTTAAGGCCTATTTATGTATTTATTGTGTCTGTATTTAACATTTGTCTATCTTTGTTAAATTTAAAGTCGAAGGTTTATCCTGGTCTTGTTGAAGTTTAGTATTTGTTTAGTAGATAATTTGTGTATTAATTAAAAGTTAATGAACCTTTAACACAGTTGTTCATTTGATTTTATTTTGAATAATTCATGTGTGAGAAATATTTAAAATGTTTTATTAAGAATCAACAGGATCTTACAGTAACTTGAAATTCATTCTAAAACATTTGGAATAAAACAGTCTTATATTTAATGTGTGGAATACAAATTTCCCGCTAAATAGAGTATTACTTTTAGTGCCAGTCTTTAATTAGAGGGATTCTAATTAGAGATCAAAGCAGCTAAAGACCACCAAATCCTCTGTCCCAAAAGCGGTCTTTCATTGGAGGGAGATCTGTAGCATGCTGCAATTGAAATAAAGTACAGTATGCTCTTTAATTGAAATAACATCCGAATAGAAAGAGTGTGATCGCAAGTTAAAGTAATGAAGTCGTATGCTACAATTAAAACACTGTAAAACACAGTGCTACCCCATTTGAAATAATGTGCTACCCATTTGAAATATTGTGCTACCCATTTGAAACGCAGTGTTATTTATTTAAAACACTATGCTATACATTTGAAACATCGTGCTACCCATTTGAAACACTGTGCTACCCACTTGTAACGAGTGCTCTCCATGTAAACAGTGTGCTACCCATTCGAATCATTGTGCTATCATTTTGAAGCATTGTGCTAACCATTTGAAACAAATGTTATCCATTTAAAACGTGTGCTACCTATTTGAAACACTGTGTGCTTTCCATTTGAAATATTGTGCTACCTATTTAAAACACTGTGCTATCCATTTGAAACATTGTGCTACCCATTCAAAACAGAGTGCTATCCATCTGAAACAGTATGCTCCCATTTGAAAAGTGTGCTACCAATTCAAAACAGTGCGCTACCCACCATTTGAAACACTACCCATTTGGAATAATTTTTTCATTCCTGATGATGACATAATTAATGTCGAAATATTGAATCCCAACACGATGGCGTGTATTTCAATACTTGGAGTATGTATTATACTTTCTTAACTAAATTTTTTGTTATTATTAATTATCCCACAAACAAGTGGTCAGTACACCACCCTTAACTTACAGTACTGTATTATTATTAAAACGGATCTAGGCCAAAAAGATTGTTGAAACCAGTTTGCTGAATGCCAGTTTGCCTAATCAAAAATCATGAATCCCATTTTGCTGAAACCCAGTTTGCCAATTTGACAATACAGTAGACCCTCTCACCATTTCAGCCTCACATATTTTTGATATTAATTATAAAAGTTAAACAATTTTTTAATTAATTTTGTTTTTATAGAAGTCAAGAATGGGTGAAAAGTATAAGACGAGATTACCCAAGGAAGAAATCTTCTGAATACTAATTGTTGTTTTGTATTCCAAATCCACCTAATGTAGAACAAAAACAAATCACTGAAGAGCATTGAAAAGGTAATATGAAGTAGCAATTGGTAAATATACCTTGTGTACAGTAAAATTATTAATAATTGGTGATCCGCTTCTCGAGCAGATCACCTCTTGTTATTGTCAGGATCTTCTTATTCTTCTTTCTTTCTCCCCTTTTTTGTTCGCATGATATCTCAAAAAATGCCACGAGTTACAGACAATCGCACTTCAACAAACATTGGCTTGGTCAGGAATAGTCATGGTAAGCTTTTCAACGCGCTCAGTCGTGCGTGACATCATCTACGCGCAATTTTGCGTTTTTACATTATCGATCATCAGCCTAACCAATTGCCTGGTATTCACCAACCTTTGCCCCACCTATGGGTTAAATAGTCAGTATAGGGATAGTGGGCTCCCTGGTGGACTTTATGCCACCAAAGGCGGAGGAGCAAATCAACTAGGATTTAGCCAACGACATCCACAAACTCGCCAACATGCAGTTGTGGCCACCATGACGAGTATAGACCACAACCCCCTAAGCAAATATGAAAGTACAACCAAAACTATGGCCCTCAGTCCCCAGCAGTTCTCAAGTCAACACCCACGGGAGTGGTTGTGTCGACGAAAGAACAGAGGGTGCTAAGAATCACTGGGTTCGGACAGGCTCCCTAAAGAATATAAGAATTGGAACGTACAACACAAGATCCTTGCTTGGAGAAGAACGACTTTACGACCTTGAAAAGGAACTGGAAAATATTAAGTTGGACATAATAGGAATTAGTGAAGCAAGAAGAAGAGGTGAAAACCTAGATCAACTGAAAAGTGGAAATATACTCTACACCAGGGGAATGCAAACAGCCAAGGAGGAGTAGGATTCATTATACACCGGGACTTAAGTGTAAACATCATCAGTTTCAAGAGTACATCTCCAAGAGTTGCACAAGTGAAATTCAAAATTTCAAAGACACACAAATTGCTTATTATCCAAGTATATGCACCAACCTCAACACACCCCGATGACGAAGTCGATGATATGTATGAGGAAATAAACAACATCTTAAATCAAGAGAAAACACACTACAAAATAATTATGGGGGATTTTTACGCCAAGGTATTATTGAAGACTCACACCCAAGAAAATTCCATTGGAAGTTTTGGAATTGGAGAAAGAAATTAAAGGGGAGACAGATTATTAGAATTCACAGAAAGCAGAAACCTAAAGATCATGAACACATTTTTCCAAAAGGAACCAAATCGAAAATGGACGTGGAAAAGCCCCAACGGAGACACTAAAAATGAAATAGACTTTATCCTAGCCAGCAATCACGAAATTGTGAAAGACATTTCAGTCCTTGCACAGTGCGAAAAAAGACATCAAAACTAAACTTACAAAACCTTAAGGAAAAGGCAGAAAAATACCAAACAGCCCTGCAAAACAAGTTTGACGCTTTGCACGATGAGCTAGAAGGAGTAGGCCTAGATGTAAATCGTTGATGTGAACAAATTACCAACACAATTACGCAATGTGCATCAAAAGTAGCTGGTAAAAAGACTAGCAACAAAGTGGAAAAACTTTCAGAAGAAACACTCAAACTTTTAAAGAAGAGAAGGGAGATGAAAAAAGTTAACAAAAAACATCAGATAGAATATGCAGAAACATGTAAAACCATCAGAAAACGGATGAAAAATTAAATCTGCAAATACAACACAGAAACAATTCAGCAGACCATTAAAGAACACAGAAGCCTCAAACGAGCAAAACGATAACTTACACTTGGAAAATCCCAAATCATTGCACTGAAAACCTGTGATGGTAAATTAATAAATGACAGGAACACAATCATCTGCAGAGTGGAAGAATTTTACAAAGATCTATACTCCAGTAAAAAGAAACTAAGAAAACCAGATTTCAGCAAAACAGAAGAATTAGAACCCGTCCCCGATATCACAAGAGATGAGGTCAAAAAAGCTCTGAAAGATATGAAAATAGGTAAAGCACCTGGGGAAGATGAAGTTCTTATTGAATATCTCAAAGAATGGGGGGGGGGAAGACATAGCTTGCAAACAACTTGCAGAACTTTTTACCATCTGTGTCAGAACAAATAAAATTCCAGATAGCTGGAACAATGCCATCATTATATTACTTTACAAGAAAGGCGATATCACGGATTTGAAAAATTACAGGCCCATCAGTCTTCTCTCAAATCTGTATATTAGCTATTTACAAAAACATTAACAAACCGTATTACAGTACTGGAATCTTGGACTTTAACCAGCTGCGTGAGCAGGCAGGATTCAGAAGTGGCTTTTCAACAACTGACCATCTTCATGTAATAAACCAAAAACAGAGGGAATACAGACAGCCCTTGTACCTCGTGTTTATCGACTATGAGAAAGCCTTTGACAGTGTTGAAATCCCAGCAGTCCTTGAATCTTTAATCAACCAAGGTATACATCCATCCTACATAAATATAATTAACACAATTTATAACCAAGGGACATCAACCATCAGATTACATGAAGATAGCAGCAAGATAAAAATTGAAAGAGGATTGAGACAAGGAGATACGATCTCACCCAAACTATTTAATGCTACATTGGAGGAAATCTTCAAGAAGTTGGACTGGAGTAACAAGGGAATCTCCATAGACAGGAATTATTTGAATCATCTCCGCTTTGCGGATGACATAGTGCTCATCACAGACAATACAGAGGATCTGGAAATAATGTTCGACCAACTAAACAAAGAAAGTAGCAATATTGGATTAAAAATAAACAAGAAAAAGACGAAAATCATGCTCAATGCTTACGCGAAAGCTAAACCAATCAAAATCAATAATGAAATCATAGAAACAACTGACAAATATGTGTATTTGGGACAACTTGTGAAAATGGATTATAGCCACCTAGAAGAAATAAAAAGAAGAACCCAAGCTGGGTGGAGTGCTTTTGGAAAATTAAACATCATCATGAAAACGTAAACGTAGAGTATTCAATCAGTGCATACTCCCTTCTATGACCTACGGAGCAGAGACAAGGGCAATGACTAAGAAGATGGAACAAAACTAAGTGCAACACAAAGAAGTATGGAAAGGTGTATGTTGAGGATCACCAAGTTAGACAGGAAAACTATATATAAAATGGATCAGAGAGCAAAGAAAGGTTAATGATGTTATGCAAGTAGTAAAAAAACAAGAAATGGAGATGGGTAGGGCACCTCGCCAGAACAAATGACAACAGATGGACGAAGCTAACAACTGAATGGAACCCCCCGAATAGGTACACGAGGTCGAGGAAGACCTAAAATCAGATGGAGGGATGAGATCGTGAGATTTGCCGGAATTTCCTGGATAAGAGCTGCACAAGACAGACGTGGATGGTTTCAGCTTGGGGAGGCCTTCGCCCTGCAGTGGGCCGAAAATGGCTGAAATGAATTAAGTGAGCATAAACTTCAGGTCCATGTTGAATGTAAGTACCTAGTAATTTTCCGCGTGCGCTTCACAACGCTCGCGCACACGTGCGTCAAACTTTAAAAATGCTCGAAATCACTTTTTGAATAAATTAGAGCACATTTCAGGCCATTTTGAGCATTCCAAATTTTTTAATTTTCCACTATGCGTGAACTTTTACTTGCGCAGCACGTATGGAAGCTAGAAATAGGTTCTTTTACATATTTTGGGTTCCTGAAATTGTTTTCACAAATTACCATTGTTTTTGGTCATCTTATGGCCATTAGCAATGTCGTACGTGCGCATCAAACATAGGGATCTTTACTGGGATTTGTGCCGATATACAGTGAAAATATGCTAAAGTAAGGCCTATTTTTAATCAATTATAGCTCCTTAGGATGAAAGGTGACCCCCAATTTTTATTACATATTCTGAAAGCACACAAGTTGTAAATATGAATTTATAGATCATAATGGCTGACCGGACATTGTGACGTCATTATATTGGCATCTGAATTCGAAGAAAGTGAATTTTACCTATGACATCATTTTTGAAAATACGCATTTGAGCGTATCTCGCTTATTCTTGATCAATCATCTTCCAATTTTGAGTATGTTATAGCTTAGACAATTCTCTTTCATATATATAACTTCTTTTTACATTTTGATGACGTCATCATGGTCAAAATAAATGCTTTTTCTGACCCTCCACATCTTTCCTTTCTCAAAATGTTGATAAGCCCATATCTTCTTAACCATTCGTCATTTCTGAATCATATTAAGTGAGCATAATCTTTAGGTCAAGGTTGAATGTCATGTACCTTAATTTTCCGTTCGCGCTTTTTAGCGTGCATGTACGCGTGTGCCAAAATTTATATGCTTAAAAACATATATATTTTTAGTCAGTTATAGCTCCTTAGGATGAAAGGTGACCTCCAATTTTTATTACATATTCTGAAAGCACATGAGTTGTAGATATGATTTTATAGATTATTATGGCTGATAGACATTGTGACGTCATCATATTGACATCTGAATTAAAAAAACTGAATTTTTATATGATAAATATTATAAATGATAAGAAGTCCCTCACCAACAGGCGTTTCTCAATGAGAGTAGATACATATATCTCATATCAGGAGTCAAAATTTTGTGACATTTTCTATCATGCGCACGTGCGTAATGACGTGCACGTACACATGAGTAAATCTTTTAACATCCTCTTAATTCTTTTTAGAAAAACTGAATTAGCATATACTTTAGCCCATTTTCAGCATTAAAAAACTGTTCAATCCTGAGGGTGAAAGTGCGGCGGATCACCTAACTCGTCTGCAGTGACGAGTTCAAATCTAGTTATGAGTTGTGTTTGGTTAAATATAAGCTTTAGTAATGCTGCTAACTGTAATTGTTATCAATATATAAATTGAGTTTTTAATGTACAGTATTTCAATACACATTTTACTAACCAATTAAAATCATTATTATTCATCAACCAGGAATAAGTAACCAATGTTTTCTAACAAATTAAGCTGCACAAAAGCAGATGATAGAATCTTATGACCGGACTCTGATTAGTGATAAAGTTTTCCTTCATTAGCGGAAACAGAAGGGTGCTATGTACGTCTGCACCAAGTATAGATAAACTTGCATTAATGAGAAGAGAATGGTAGACGTATTTCTGTTTCATTTTTGCTATGCGAATGCTCTATCTTGTGTTTCTAGTATCTTAGTTGTACCATAGAAATTGTTGTCTGAATGATGTATTTCGTTCATGTAATTTTATACTTACGGACGCCTTTCTTTGTAGCGGCAGGTATTCACGCTTTGCATGTCATTGTGAGGCGTACTGTAGGCTACCTACACGATGACCTAGCTAGATACATCGCGAACTGTAAGTACCTGGATGGTCCACAAATATATTATGTCGCATCAATTTCATTCATCTGAATCACTGCGTTGCAAAAAAAAAATCCTTTCCCTACCAAAATTTTTTTTTTAATTTGAATGCTAAACAAGTTATTTTTTTTTTATAGGGCCTTAGCTTTCAGTTCTATTTTGATTAAGATAACTTGTTTTTATATTTACTAATCATATACAGTACTACTCTAGTTCCTTTATTTTGTTAAAGGCAACATTAAACAAATTTATGTGTGTGTATGTATATGTG